>NC_141554.1:59401029-59552794 GCF_021556685.1 Rattus norvegicus
CTCTTCCACAACTTGAAGTTAAGTCCCTATTATTGAAGTTGCCACAGACTTCAGACAAAAGCCTTATTGAAATCAAACTGACACTGACTTAGAAAACTCCTCCCTAGAGGACTAACTCTTCGAGTACTGGAAGGTGCTATGCAAGCTAAGGGTGAAGCAATCAATAGTTCTACACAGACGTAATGCCTACAAAGCACTGTAATGATAACCAGGGTAAGGTGTCCTCAAAGATTGATATGGCACTAATATCTGGGGTGTAGCCAACACCAGTTTAGAAATATGTTTCATAGTGGATGATATTAGAGAGCTATTGATTAACTATGATACTAAAGAACCCCTTAAGGTGCTTCAATTCAGGACAATTATAATGAAAGAGCTATTTTTATCTTTTATAAATTGACAGAAATACACTGATTTTGTTAATATTTACCTTTAATCCTTCACCTATATAATTTAATTTGAGATTAAGCTGCTAAAACATAGTGTTTTTTTTTTTACTATCAGAGAGGGATAGCTTCAAAATTACACAAAACAAACTTTTTATTATAAAATAAGTATTTTTCCTCCTGACACTGAAACTTTATCTAACTTAAAACAACTAAAACCCCAATATATAGGAAAGAACCTCAAAAACCCTTATTTAACTATCTCTGAAGACAAATATAAGGAATGAATACTCACATGGAAATGAGAGTCTGGCAACTTATAACAGTTTTATCAAACAAGCTGTTCCATAGCTTTCTAAAGTGAATCACTTTTTAATCATTCTATGTTTAATTAAGAAGTAAATAACCATATTCTAAGGAAGGCTGCTTCTCCTAGGCAAGCTCTTCAAAGGAAAATAACATGCAGCATCCTAGTAATTTTCCATTTGCTCAATAAGGCTGCGAAACTTCCTTTTGTACGGAACATTATATTGTCATTCTTAGTGCAGTTAAATTAGGTTTTATGGTTTAAAATTGCCCTATTAACTTGGTGCTTCCTGCGTTTTCATTAACTCAAAACATATTTGATATCATGATAAGCTTCCCTGAAATGAAAATCCCTGCCGGAATAAGTCAATCTATTATAGCAGACGCTTACTGCACAACTTGCTTTTGCACATCACACTGCTTTAACACGCTTTCCTATGAATTGATGATTTGGATGATGCTATTCAACATTAACCTTTACAATCAGATGCTGTGTCTTAGGCCAAGTCATTTTTCCTTCACCCCTCTGCAGAACTGAGAGACAAACAAATGTTTGAATTCCAAATTATATCTTCCCAGGACCTGACTATGCTGCAATTGCCTGTGACCACCCTTGGACTCTGGCCCTAAACTTCAGAAATTTGTCAGATTTAAATAAAACAGCGTTCCAGCCAATAGGCAATCATCTAAATTAAGCATGTAGAAAAGGTGCCCAAGCATAAGAAATTTTCAAAGCTTGGTGGGTAGTTATTGTAAGGCACATCCAAGGTTGGGCCCTGCTATCCTGGTATATTAGTTCTTTTATTGTTGCACGGGGCTTGTTCCAAATGATTTAAAGCCTCTATCCATGTAACTCAGAAACTGTCTCTAAAAGTCTTGCAACTTTGCTGATCCTTATGTTTCAGGGGCCACATATTAAAGAACAACTGCCCTAGGTCTCTGATATTGAATAACTCAATTTCATTTCTCTTTGGAGTTGGGGTCACCAAGTGTGAGCATCCTGGCTATTAAATATGATGCTATTCCTTTCCTTCTATGATGGATTTACCAAGCAAAAGTGTAACGGGATTGTCTTAGTTAGGGTCTTATTGCCATGAACAGACACCATGACCAATGTAAGTTTTATAAAGGACAACATTTAATTGGGGTTGGCTTACAGGTTCAGAGGATGAGTCTATTACCATCAAGGTGGGGACATGGCAGCATCCAGGCACACATGGTGCAGGAGGAGTTGAGTTCTACATCTTCACCAGAAGGAAGCCAGGAACAGACTGAGCATCCTCAGACAGCTAGGAGGAGGGTCTCTAAGTCCATTCCCACAATGACACACTTCCTCCAACAAGGCCACACATTCTAATAGTGACACTCCCTGGGCCAAGCATATGTAAAGCATCACAGGGGCTGAAGGAATTAGAAATGCTAAGATTAATTCTAGTAGTAGTTTAGTAGACTTTTAGGTAATTAATTATTCAAAGTTATATTTAAGTAAGGCAGTTTACTTTCCAGAACTCTCAGAACATTTCTGTCAAGCTATTGTAATAGCTAGGATGTCAACCACATTCAAATGATCATTTCCAGTCTCAATTTCTTGAAAGAAGAACTGTGTCCTTATTTCTCTATTCAACCATGGTTCTTTCATTTCAAGGCAAATGAATATAGCAGAAAAGGCAAGATCCTTGCCTTTACATAAACAGTATTATAATCAGAGTAGAGGTACAATAATAGCCAAAGTAACTAAATAAGATATGGATAGTTCATGAAAGATACTTTGGAGACTAGAAATAAAGGTTTAGACAGTGAATACCTGGGATATGTTGTTGAGCTACCCATAATAAAATTGTTGGGGTGTCTTCATTGTATTGTGATATTTGAGTTGAGAACTTGCATTTGAGTGAATTTAGCCTCAATATCAGGAGGTAAGGTTTTCTAGTTAGAGTGAACAGTGGCAGCAAAAGATCATGAGAGTAGACTATACTGATTTACCTTTATTTAAAGTGGTAGAAAAGATTATGTTGCTAGAGTTAGCAGGAACCTGGTGGCCTGTAGTTTCCTGAAACTATTTTAATATCTGAAAGAATTCTTTTGTGGTTATAGAGAAAGTATAAGACAGTTTTAATGGAAGAAGTTATGCTATCTTTGTATTTTTTCTTTCTTTCTTTTTTTAGCAGTAAATTTCTGTATTAGTTAAAGAGGCAATGCTACAATAAAAGAGGCCTAATAAGTGGCAACACAACACAACATCCTGGGGGAAATTGGTAGAAGCTTTGGCTGTGAGAATAGCAGAAGAGTCAGTGAGGTAGCAATGATGGCAAACTGGCTATGGGTGGATGTGTGAAATAGAAATGAAAAGTGGTCCTATCGTATGTCACTTAAATGTAGCATGCATGTTGCTACTGTTAACTGGGATAAGGGATAATGGAATGAGAGCTACTTATGGGACTAGGTAACCAATATTTTAATTTTGAATGTTATGGTTGGGTTACCTGCCAGATTTTCAGAAGCTTTCTAATTGGCATTTGGATACATGAGTATTTGTTCATTAAAAGCTTGGTACAACATAAAAGAATGTGGTTATAGCAAATTGGAAATTTGAGACACTAAGGTACACTCAATCTTGGAGATATTTATTAAAACTCTTTTACCAACACAGGAGGCCTAGCAGAAAGCCTTCACACATACCTGATTGTAGGAAGCCAGCCGACCTAGGAATAGTAGAGGAAATGGTTTTTTCAAAGGAAAAGGATTAGAAACACTGTTTAAAAGCAAATTACTTCCCTTATTCACAGACAAGAAGTTGAAAAGTAGAGAACACACCATTATTATTGACTCATAAAGTAACTCTCCACCTGTAAAGAAAAGGTTTCCTAAAATGACTTCTCAGTAGCTTCCTCCTATATGTAGCTTTAGGAAAAGCACCAGAACTTCCCCCACAGGGGCCTAGCTTAATATCTTTAAACTTCCCTTTCCCTTCTTTTTTTCATATCCTTTTATGAACCCCATGGGGTCCAAACGTGGTTTTCTTTTACCATGTAACAGATTTCTTACATAAGGAAGGTAGATTAAGTCAGTGAAGTTAAAAGTTGGAAGAGTACTCAATATCCCTTTGGGGTTTGCACTATTATGTAAGAATTCATGTGGATAAAAGTTAGGATTACTTACTAGATACAAAGCAGAGACTCTGGATCAAATGACAAAATTTTCAGTGAGTCTACTCTTATGATCCATTTGGAATTTATCATATCTATCGGTCAATAAATCTATGTATCCATATATATGGAATATCTTTATAAACAGATATATTAGATACCATTTGTAGGTTATACATCATTATTTATTGTGATTTATACCACCTTTGAATATGTACCCTTGTAGGATAGATCAGTTTAAGAAATTGTCTTGCTCTAGGTTTAGTGATTTATCTGAAAATTGATCATTATGACTGGGCATTAACTTTGATTCACTCCCTAAGGTCTTTAGAATTTTATTTTCCTGAAGGGAAAAAGGGAGGCAGAATCAGGTATAGGAGGAGACAGGGGAGAAATACAGAAGGTCAGGAAATTGAACTGAGGTATGTAGCAGGGGGGAATGGGAAACTAGGGATAGCCACTAGAAAGTCACAGATGCTAGAGAAGCAAGAGGTTCCCAGGACCCAACGGGGAGGACATTAGCTGAAATACACAACAAAGGTGAGCTAGAACCTGTAGAGACCATATCCAGTGGATAGGCATGGCCCTGATTGAGGGATGGAGCTACCCACCCATCTCAAAAATTATAACCTAAAATGGTACCTGTCTAAAGCAAATACAGGGATAAAAAGTGGAGCAGAGACTGAAGGAAAAGCCATCCAGAGACTGCCCCACCTGGGGATCCATCCCATCTGCAGACAACCAGCCCAGACACCGTTGTTGATGTCAGGAAGTGCTTGCTGACTTGAGCTCGGCATAGCTATCCCCTGAGAGGCTCTGCCAGAGCCTGACCAATACAGATATGGATGCTTACAGACTGAGCTCAGGGACCCGAATGGAAGAGTTAGGAGAAGGGCTGAAGGAGATTGCAACCCCACAAGAAGAAGAACAATATCAACTGTGGGAACCCCCCAGAGTTCCCAGGGACTAAACTACTAACAAAAGAGTACACATGGAGGGGCCCATGGCTGAAGATGGATTTGTGTAAAGACCATTGTTTCTAAGTCCAATGGCCTGAATTTCATTCCCAGAATTCACACAGTAGAAGGAGAAAACTAGAAGTTGCACTCCGAATACAAGTATGCCATAGAATGTGTGTGCCTACACACACACACACACACACACACACACACACACACACACACACAGAGTAAATGTAAACAAAACAACACTAGAGATTTCATTGATTCACAAATTGATACTTGATATAATAAGTTCAAAATGAATATTTCAGCATTAAGTTGATAAAATAAATTATTTGTTTTTATTACTTCTTTTATTTTTGAGATTTTAATAGTTATATCATTTTCCTTTTATCTATGTAATGCAATACTTGTTTTAATTTTAGCTTACCACCTAATAGTAAGAGTGTTTGAAAAAGTTTGCTATGAAACATCCACCTGTCTTCAACTGCAGGATCCTACCAAAATTTGCTTTAAGAGACTGAAAATGATTGGATAGCCAGGCTAGGTTGGGTTAGTTTTCACAGCAGATGTTTAAAAATATAAACATTTTGGAGGAATAACAGACTAAGTTTAATATGTTTCTAAACTATCTTTTTGAACACTATTAACTGTGATGATGTGTTTGCATTCACCATTTAAAAAATAATGCACTTTCCCTTCATTTTTTAAGTAGTTTGCAATTGACTCATATGTTGGATGAGTTTACTCCAACTACATACAAATGGAAAATGAATACAAGAATTATGATATTAAACACATGATTCATAATATGAAGATGTATTACACAATAAAGTTCTCCTTTATTAAACTTAGAATTATGTTAGTAAAAACAAAACATTAATTCCCATTACTTCTTTTCTTTGGCTGTTTAAATACACACACACACACACACACACACACACACACACACACACAAAGTGCTTGGTTGAAATGTTTATTGTACTTAATTTCAATGTTGCTTGTTCACATTCACTGCTTAAACATTTATCGTGTTCCCCCTGAGAGATTCAGGAGATCACTTGTTGAACATAGCTATTGTAATAAACATATTAGGTATATGAACTCTAACAACACAAGAATTATAACTATATCCTATTTGAACAAAAAAATTAAGAGCATATTATATCCCTTGTTAGCTTAGTGAAATAGCAGTTGTCAATGCTATCATGCCAAAGTCTGTAAGCTGCCCTCTGGAAATGAGTTAGTCAGGGGAGCAAGTAAAAGACTCAATTAATTTACAAAAAGGATCTCTAAGAATAAGTTATCTGAAAAGAAACTCGATCGGACAATATGATGATATGGCAATCTTACCAATATGCTGAGTTTATACATCCTGCACCAACGTAACACTCATAAATAAAATTTAATGAAAACTCAGAAAGTATAATGTCTTATTGGATACTCTATAAGATAAATACTTTATATTTTACATTTCTCAGTGTAAATGCTTTAAATAGACAATGCCGTTTTATTTTTTATTGAAGGAGGTGATATGTGAGTATCTTTTGAACATATTTACATTGAAATCTGCTAATACATGAGACAGAAACAGAGAATATATATGGAATTAATGGCTTATATACAAATGAAATTCCTGCTCTACTACAACTTTGTCATGTGTATATTTGTATAAATTTCATTGATGTTCTATATGCAGCTCCATCATGCTTTCTCATATCTAGGAAAAATAGAGTCACTAGATAATATGTAAAATTATAAAGTAAGCCATCTCCATCCAACATGTGATTATTAAGAGAGCAACCAACAGGCTCCTCCTCTCCTTTTTTCTCTCCTCACAGTTTGTTTACCTCTGCCTGTCTGTATATCTTCTCTTTTTCTCTCCTTTTCTCTCTCATACACACACACACACACACACACACACACACACACACACACCTAAAGATGAAAGATTTACTCAACTTTACCAACTAGAAGAGCCAGGGAAAGGATCAGATTATCTTTATAATCCTCTTCCACCTGGTTTATATGCTGCTCAATATTCATATATGGCTCATAATCTTTTGGTGTTCACTTTTTACGAGACAAAGCATCACACTCATCTAAAACTCACTGTATAGGCAAAAAAACGGACCTTGAGTTTCTGATATTCTTTTCTCTGCCTCCCATGTTCTGGCATTACAGAGGTACACTAACACACCTGGTTTCTCTGTAATCTTTTGTGACAGTAGTTTTACTTTCTTTTTCTTTTTTCTTTTTCAATTAAAATTTTTCAAACAATATATTTGGATCTTATTCTTTTCCCTTCCCTAATTCTACAAAGAGTCTCTCTGCCTCTGCACCCTCCCATCTTCATATCTAGAGACTCAGCTTTGTGTGTGTCTGCTTTTGTGCATGTTCATGCTTTTTGGTTCATTTGGTTTTGTTTTTGTCTAATTTGCTTTATTGCCTTTTAATTTTTGCTGCTTCCAAAATGTCCTTTTAGAGTCATAAAGTGAATGCTTTATTCCTATTACATATGAATGGTAAACATTTATAAATAATCTGGATTCAGACATCATTCTTTATGCTTTATGCAAAGATGTATTATACCAAAAATGAATTAAACTTAAACTTGCTGCATTAAACTTTCAGTAAAGTTAAGACCCTATAGTTGAAATTGAAAATAACTTTACTTGAATTGTTAATTCTTCCAGGGGAGGTAGTGGATATGTAAGATGATAGAACCCTTTCATGATCTTTGTCTATAACTGTTAAGTCTCTGTTTCCTTGTGACTTTTTGTCCTGACCAATATGTTTCCATTTCCATTAACGTAAGCCATTCCTCTTCAGATATGTTGTGTCTATCTGTCTTCATTACATCTCAAAGGGGTGAGCAAGTGGGGTGTCCCCACCAGCGGGGACCCAGTTATTCAGGGTCCCGAAGGGGCGCTACCCTTGGGCCTAAATGGGGGGCGAGAGAAGAAGGAGACCAAGCAAGATTCTGTTGTCAAGGTCTCGTTTATTGGGGTGAACGTTATAGCTTTTAAGGCTTTCAGGTAGGGGGAGTGTCCGTTGTGAAACACAGAGGAGGGGGAGGTGCGGATATAGGTAGTGATAGCTGGAGGCAAAGAGGTCAGGCGGTAGAAGATGAGGTCAGGCGGTGGAGACACCGGGTGTTGATTCAGGAGGTAACAGGTATCTGCTAAGGGAGCTGAGGCATCCCTTGAATGTTATCTTCCTGTGCCGTAAACTCATGGGAGAGGCTTTCATCCAACACTTTTAAGACTTAAGGCCATCATCTTAGGGGTGAGTCTCTGTGGCCAAACAGCCCAGAGTCACCTAGTCACTTTGAGCCTTGCAGTCAAAAAGCGGCGAGGCCCAAATCCAATATGGCTCTGTACAGTGGGGGATCCCACTCCTATCTCAGTAAACCAAAATTTATTTTTGTGCTAGTACATCAAAGCATGGTACCCAGTCCCAGCTGCTTCCATGGAAATGCATAGAAGCAGAGGATCCTTTCATAGCCATTACCTTGCTTGTGAACAGAAATAGACCTAATATTTGATAGAGAAGTAGGATATGAGTTCCTAGTAGACCACCAGAAGAAAGGAAGTGGAGAGGTAACTGGGTGGAACACGTAAACCCAAAGTAAGCCCAAATATGTTTAAAGACTGGGTACTAACTCTGAGGCCCTCTATATCTACTTGAAGAGTCTGTAATGCTTGCTAATAATTATGTTTTGTTTTTGTTCTACTCTGACTTCTTTTCTTCTCTTTTATTATTTTATCTGACTGATAAAAGGAACCCACCATGTCTAGTCTAGATCACAGGTATATTTCCATCTGAGCATCCGTCAAATTTTACAACGAAGAAATAAAAGTTTACCAAGACACTAATCATGAAAAACCAGCTTCACCAATAACTTTGATCCTGAACTGCTAGCCTTTGGATTGGTAAAACGTTGCCATTGCTTAAATACAGTACCAAAAGATTAAAAATAAAAAGGTTTAAATTTAAAACTTAGGAGTATTTGGTATGATTGGAAAAGTGGATAGTTCAAAAACATATTTGATTACAGAATGTGTTTGAGGCCAACCTGGTCTATATGAGACCCAATCTAAACCAAGAAAATAAACAAGATTTAGGACAATTGGAAGTAACGACATACCCTGAATCATTACACACAATTTTTGTTTATTAAGATCATTACCCTGTACCATCTGTCCCTTCTTTTAACTTTTTTTGAGTTCAAATATTAATTGTATGTTATACCAGTAAAAATATAGCCCATCATACCAAGAAGATTTAATTTTTATACATAATAAGCCTTGGAAAGCATGACTCAAAGTTATCAAGACTTTGTTATCAAAGTAATCAAGATATTGTGTTATTTATCATAAGGTCTTTTTTATTCAGTTCCCCTCATCAAATTAGTCACCTTTGTTCCTTTATACAGTTTTATTTCTCCTTTAATTCTTTTCAGGGAGTTCATACAACCATGAAATATAGAACACCAGACTTATTGAAAAATTTGCTCCAATTGAATCTATTGATGGAAAATGTGACTTTAATAAGCAAAAATTCTGACACTATTGAATTAACTTTCTGTTTGTTTTTCTTTTGAGTCAGGGTCTTATGTAGCCCTAACTGGCCTTAGTGGTGTTTATGGAGAACTCAATAGCCTCACAAGCTGAAAACGTTTGGCAATCAATGTTTCAAGAAGATAATTGTTCATATTTCTTAACTTTGACATATCAATACATTATTCATGGTATATCTATAAGAACTATAAGGTATATATGGAAGAATATTACCTCAAAGCATATTGCTTTGAAGGAGATAAGGTTCTCTTTTAGAAGTTGTAAGGAGAGTACCAGAGCTACAGATAGACAATAAAACAGCAAAGAAATAATGCCCAATTCAGTAAATTGTTATAAAATAAATACTATTAGAAGATATGAGAGACACTGTCTTGGGGCTACTCTGGAGAAGATTGTTTCCTTAGAAAGGTGACATGTGAGCTTAAACATGACAGACAAAAAAAGAAACTTTGAGGCAGAGAATGCCCATTGGTTTGCAGAAGGATTAGCAAGAATCAAGGTCCTGGAGTGGAAAAGAGCTTGGTTTTGAACAGAAAGGGAATGGGCAGATGAAATAAGAAAACAAAGACCAGCTTGTATATAGATTATCTGGTCATGAGGATTTTGCACTCTATGTCAATGACCAGCTTCAAACAGGAAAATGATCCACCGAATTTACCTTTATAATAATATTTGTAATATATTTTTGGAAGGATTAAATATAAATAACTATCTTGTTTTTAAACTAATGAGTGCTTAATAAATATTATTTTTGTTTGAAAAATAATTATGTTGCTTTGTTGTATTTAGAATGAATTAGAAAGAATACAGTGTTCTAGAAAGGAGTAATTGTCTGATGGAATTTTTGAGATAATCAATATAAGTAGGATTACCTGAGTGACAGAAAAGGACAGACTACAGATGATGCAAAGGCACAGGTTTTTAAGAATATTTGAAATCTAAATTCTCCTTTGATTTTATTCAATACAAAGATGAAAAAACAGTTTATAAAGTTAAGCAAATTTTCAAGACAGTCAATATATCCATTCCTTTAAATTTCATATTGTTCTACTGGAATTTTAAATACATGTGACACTTGAGTTGGAACAATTTATATATAATGTTAAATTTACTTTATAGGCAAGATATGTGATTACACTTTAAGGACTTTAAATGATGTTTAGAAAAGATAATGGCATTAAGCACACATTTTATAGTTCATAATAAGAACCATGAATATTTGAAAATCGAACTTTAAAGAGAGGGAATTAAAGGGGCATTAAAAAGAAATAAACCTACTGGAAAACAGGAAAACTGGGACTGGATAGGGGTGGGTGGCTACTGAGATGTTTTCCTAGCGGCACTAAGAGTATTGCTGTAAATACAGAGGCGAATGCCAGCATCAAACCACTGAACTGAGAATAGGACCCCCGTTGAAGGAATCAGAGAAAGAACTGGAAAGCTTGAAGGGGCTCGACACCCCATATGAACAACAATGCCAAGCAACCAGAGATTCCAGAGACTAAGCCACTACCCAGAGACTATACATGGACTGACCCTGGACTCTGACCTCATAGGTAGCAATGAATATCCTAGTAAGAGCACCAGTGTAAGGGAAAGCCCTGGGTACTGCTAAGACTGAACCCCCAGTGAACGTGATTGTTGTGGGGAGGGCGGCAATGGGGGGAGGATGGGGAGGGGAACACCCATAAAGAAGGGGAGGGGAAGGGGTTACGGGGATGTTGGCCCGTAAACTGGGAAAGGGAATAACACTCGAAATGTAAATAAGAAATACTCAAGTTAATAATAATAATAATAATAATAATAATAATAATAATAATAATAATAATAAATCATCTGAGGCTAAACTGAAAGTAAAATGGGAGAAAGCCAGAGCCGGTTTGTAGGCAACGCAGTGGAGAGCGGGCCCCTACTACCACGCAATCATGTCTATTATGTGCTATAATGGAGGGGCCATGACGGCTATGAAGGGAAAGAACTGTGTGGCCATCGCTGCAGACAGGCGTTTCGGAATCCAGGCCCAAATGGTGACCACGGACTTCCAGAAGATCTTTCCCATGGGTGACAGGCTCTACATAGGCCTGGCCGGTCTGGCCACTGATGTC
The DNA here is from genome assembly GCF_021556685.1 of Rattus norvegicus. Lineage (NCBI taxonomy): Eukaryota > Metazoa > Chordata > Mammalia > Rodentia > Muridae > Rattus > Rattus norvegicus. Next base: position 59,412,518 of record NC_141554.1, read on the forward strand.
CAGACAGTTGTCCAGCGTCTCAAGTTCCGACTGAACCTGTATGAGCTGAAGTAAGGACGGCAGATCAAGCCTTACACCCTCTTGAGCATGGTGGCCAACCTCTTGTAGGAGAAACAGTTTGGTCCATACTACACAGAACCTATCATTGCTGGCTTGGACCCGAAGACCTTTAAGCCCTTCATTTGCTCTCTGGGCCTCATTGGCTGTTCCATGGTGACCGATGACTTCATAGTCAGTGGCACCTGCTCTGAACAAATGTATGGGATGTGCGAGTCTCTCTGGGAGCCCAACATGGATCCAGAACACCTGTTTGAAACCATTTCTCAGGCCATGCTGAATGCTGTGGACCGGGATGCCATGTCCGGTATGGGCGTCATTGTCCACATCATTGAAAAAGACAAGATCACCACCAGGACACTGAAGGCCCAGATGGACTAACCTGTGCTCTAGATGGACTAACCTGTGCTCTGGCCCCATCTCCCTTTTGTTGTTTTTCTTTTTAATAAAATCTCCTTTCTTTCAAAAAAAAGGAAGAAAGAAAGAAAGAAAGTAAAATGAAAAACAAAACAAAACAAAAAGAGTATTGCTGTAATTCATGGTGACTCCTACTGGTAATTTTTACAAAAAAAATCATAGATTCACCAATATAAGATGATGATAATATGTTGATGCTGATTTGTTACTCCTAAATCCTCATGAGTCATAGAACTGATAGAAAACACCAGTCAGAGGAAAATGCATCAAGAGTATCAGACCTATGAATGTTAATTTAGTGGCTGACAGATATAATCTTTCTGCTCAAAATCACTATCTTCTACCCAGTATTGGAAAGTATGGCATAATGTTAATTTGGTCTCAAATATTGGGTTTGATCTGAGAGGCTTGGAATCTTAATAATAATTACCCATTAGATCCTTATTATGAGTTAGACAGCCAGTCCTCAATCTTCATGAACCCCTTGAGATTTTTGAGGGAAAAAAACTCAAGAAGGAAATAAATATGAGTTTATTTTTCTCTATCACTGGTTTCTTAAAAGCCTACACTAATTAGACACATCATTTATCTGTTCCTGTAGAGGAAATAAGATGTTCTAATTTGTTAGGGAAAAAACATTTTATTTATGACTATTAACAGAAAAACACCAACAAAATAAAATTTAATTTTTCTAAAATAACTAATAACTCAGGGTGGGAAAACTCTTTTTCTACTTTTGACTTATGAAAATCTTCTTAAACATGTATTTTCTTTTCTATCCTAGCAGACTAAGAGGAGTTTAAACCTAGACAACTGGCTGTGACTAGAAGTCAAATATAATAGACACCACTATCACATATAGATTTTCTTGGTTGAATGAGTTCAGATTTCATAACTGAGTTTGTGACTGGGCACTTTGCCCATTGCCGAAGGGGACAATTGCCCTCAGCTCACTCTTCTCAGTTGTCATGTTGGAGAACTTTGTTTAGTGATTTCGCATCATTAAATTTTGCTTCAGCAATTTGCTGTAATTTTTAATAGAAAGAAACTGTAATGTGGATTAATCTTCATGTAAGTATAATTTCTTCAAGACTAATATACATAAACACAAGATGATGTTCCTTTGTATTCAATATTAGAATGGGATAGCAGCATGGATTAAAATTTACTTAAAAAGAATTCTGTTAATAAAAACAAAACATACTCCTTTGTGTTCCAATATAAGAGTCTCAAGCATATGAATATTAGACAAATCTCTATGATAACATAACTTGAATTTGTTATAAAATTATGTTTGATTTTTCTTTCACTTTCATTGTCATTAACCTTATTAATTATAAGTATATTAATGAAAATTGAATGATTGCCCTATTTAAACTTACTTAGTGATCCAGACCTTCAATATATCAAGCACATACATGATGATGATTTCTAACATAAATTTTCATTGGATTACTAAAGAACGGATATGCAGGGAAGATCATTCAATTACTAAAATGATTTGTGCAAAACCTTAGTTCATATCTCGAGAACTCACATACATGTGGATGTAATAGCATATTTGTATTCCCAATTCTTCTACAGGGAGATGGGAAGCAGAGAGGAAAGATGCCTGGAAGCTCAGGGATCGACCACTCTGGAGTGTTCAATAGAAGAAAATCTGTCTGAAGGAAGGCAGAAGACAAAGGCTCACACCCAAGGTGGCCTTAAAACCTTCAACCACCCCCCACAGCTTCCAGGGACTAAACCACTAACCAAAGAGTACACATGGAGTGACCCATGGCTCCAGCTGCATATGTAGCAGAGGATAGCCTTATCTGGCATCAATGGAAGGGGAGGCCCTTGGTCCTGAGGAGGCTGGATGCCCAGTGGAGGGGAATGCTAGCGCTGTGAGGCAGGAGTGGGTAATTAGGTGGGGGAGCTCCTTCATAGAGGCAGAGGGGAGGTTGGGGAGATAGGAGGTTTGCAGAGTGGAAACCAGGAAGGGGGTCAATATGTAAATAAATAAAATAACCAATAACAAATCAAACAAACATAAAACCTTCACATACATGCTGTGACATAGCAAGAATGTACATAAGCAGGCCCATGGAAAAAAATTTAATGAAGCTTAAATTCCAAGTTCAAAGATATGAATTAATTAATATTATTACTTTGATGAATAGTATCTTATTGTCTACACCCTCTCTTTTTATCACCATATATCATATTATGTGAGGAACCTGTATTATACATATTGTTTACTGCATATATTCTCACACTAGAACAAACACCAAGAGTCTGGGACAATTTTCCATTTAAATTCTTAAATTCAAGAAAAGTTGCCCAGAATATAGTAGACTTTTAACAAATCTTTGTAGTATCAGTGAATAGTCTTTTTATTTCCAAATGAAAAAAGTTTGTATACCCATATGCAACCATACACACAAAATTTAAATAAGCACTTAAATTGTTACCAATGCCTTGATAATTCAGTCCTCTAACTGAATAATTATTTATGACATAGTTGAAACTAGCCAGTGAGACCTTTTGTGAGCTTATATTATAAAAGTACACAATGTAAGGATGCTGTCCTTGTTAGACAATCCTCACAAACGACAGAAATAGAATCACATATGATAACTAAAAAGATATAATTATACTGAAAAGCATAATAAAAGACTTTGAACAGATGGAAAAAATCTGATTTCCCTATCCCAGATCCAAATGTCACAAACACCTATGCAAGGTCTTAATGGTAAAGAAACGGATGGATTCTTTCCTTCCATCTGTCTAACACTCAAAATCTTCTGTAATGTAAAAGTTGTTTTAAGGTTTTCTTCTACTCTATAATTATTCACTCTTTCCTTGATGGTTACTGAAGGACTGCTTAATAAGTCCTTAATATGGTACTTTTAAGATTAGCAGCTTTACCTAATAAGAATTAAAGTAAAAACTCACAAACTAGCAATGGCCTTCACATTATTCAACCAGTATGAATAAAGCAGCTTTAAATTGTATAGAATTTAGAATATGAGCATTATGCTTGATATTTTGTTATACCCTTTTCCATATTCATTCAGTTTACTCTGAATATTGAGAGATCACCATCCTCTAATTCCCAGCATACATAGCATAGCATCCATATTGACCACTATTGTCTCTCCATTCTGTCCTTCAAATTCTCATTGAGACAGAAAAAAAATGAATTGCTCTTCCACATATCATTTCTTGTCAGGTTTTACTACCTGTGATGTCCACATGACTGGTATGGTTGGTACTAACCAGCAACTTCATTGAATCTAGAATCATTTGAGACAGGAACCTCTGTTAATATTGTATTGTACTAATTGATGTAGGAAGACTCATTTTAATTGTGGGCAGAGCCAGTGCCTTGACAAGGGATCCTGGACTGAATAAAATGAAGAAAGCAAGTTGAGTACTGCTCTGCATTCCTCCTTCTATGTTTACTCTTAGTGGATGGGACGAGCTGATTCAAGCCCCTGCTACCTTAACTTTCCTGTTGCAATGCTCTACACTTTGAACTAGGAGCTAACATAAGCCCCTTTTCACTAAAGTATTTTATCATAATAACAAAATATGAAAATAAAACATCATCCACCAGCATATCTACTTGTCCTCCTCACCTCTTATTTCTCAGAGACAGCAGTGAGTTGCTATGGTACTAGCCAAGGGTGCAGCCTTACCCCTGTAGTTCTCAGTTCTCCTTATGTATTTCCTGCACCATTGTAAGTCTCCATTCATCTAACCTGGTTTGGCACTATCATCTCATTATTGCCAAACCTCTGAATGGCATGAACTTTTCACTACTGATTCCATGTTCCACACACTTGGAATTCGCCATTTCTATAAATGACAACAATGTTAAATCCACAGTTATGGATCACTTTGATTTTTCCATTTTGTGTATTATATATCGTGTTTGTGCCTCAAATTTATGTATAAACTATGTTTGAAAATTATTTACTTGTACCTCAACTCTCACTTCCTGAATTCAAGGTATCGTCATTTCACTACATGAGGATAGTCTTCTAACTGGACTTGCTTTCTTATTACAGTATGTACTTTACATGCGTTTTCACGTATTACTCTTTTCTTCCTTCAATACACACACTAAATAATATTCTTTTAAAACAATGTTTTTAAAAGCACTCACATAAAACTCTGTATCCTATCTCTAATCTAAAAAGAAATTGCTGGTCCAAATGGTACTTTCTTCCCTTTCTCATTTAGTTAAATGATTAGCCCTAGAGTAATATAAAACTAAATTCTCGGGCTGGAGAGATGGCTCAGCGGTTAAGAGCACCCGACTGCTCTTCCAGAGGTCATGAGTTCAATTCCCAGCAACCACATGGTGGCTCACAACCATCTGTAAAGAGATCTGATGCCCTCTTCTGGTGTATCTGAAGACAGCTACAGTGTACTTATATATAATAAATAAATAAATCTTTAAAAAAAAAACTAAATTCTCCACATGCAGATGTTATAATCTATAGTAGTTTTATAAGGTACAAGGTACTGCATATTCCTAGAACCTCAGGAGATTTCCCTATGACCAAGAAATCACCACTGAAGAGTTTGACTAAACCTCTGTGTTCCTGTTAATGACTCCACATTTTTATGTCTGGTTTCTTTGAGTAACAATACGAATTGAAATTCATCTAAGTATACCATCCTTTTATTGCTTTCAATGATGAGTTTCTTTCCATGTACCTGCTGATGCCCACTTTGCTCATCTCCAGTTTGAGATATTATGAAAATAGCTGTTATAAATATCTGTGTACAAGTATTTCTTTGTGCACTGTGTATAGATATGCGTAAGCTTAGTTTTGTAATATGCCATACCATTTACTAAGATGATGCTACTATATCTTATTGACAACATCTAAATGTTCTTGAAACATATCCTTATAATACTCAGTATGCTTAATCTTTAAAATTTCAGTGATTATAACAGCTGTGCAATAATATCTCACTGGGAAATTAATCTACCTGATCCAGCTAATGAACAATGCATACATCTATTATCTGTTCTTACAACTTCACTTGGGAAGTATCTGCTTTCATAATGAATATAATTTCATTGACAGTTCACTATAATTATTTGAAAAATGGCTGAAATCTCCAATAACAGCACATCTATCTAGGAATTTCAGCTTGCATGAACTGATTAGTTCATTGAGTTGAAATCTACTGACATTCATACTATTATGCCATTTAATGCTGGAATTTACCATTTTATATATAGACATATTTTCCTAGTTTGCCAAAAGAAACAATAATAGTCTGACTAGTAGAACCTATTAATGATTGTGCTAGCATATTGAATTAATTTCAATCTTTAAACTTAAAACAGTGAGCAATATTAGAACATTTATTCTCCCTAAAATGAATATAATCTCAAATTGGCAGAGTAAGAGTTTCCCACAAATATGAAAGGAGACAAAGATGGCTCATTTGCCTTTAAAATATATGCTGAATATAACACATGTATGGAAGCTAGCTGACTGGAACAAAATGCTTGCTTGCAACCATATTCCTTAACTGGAAATCCCACTAATCTTTTTTCTCCTTAAGATAATGAGGAAGTTTATGAACTGAAAGTGCTTCTATTTTAATTATCTAAATCTAATTTTAATTCCAAATTTGATAAATAAAGCAGTTGCTTTTCATATTTCATACTCATATATATCTATATAGTTCTAGTATATGATTTTATTTTTGTTGATTCCTGAATTAAAAATATCCCCAGTGTATCATGGTGCATAACACAGAGAATATGACTTCATTTGTGATGCATGCTATTTGCCAGTCTGTGACTTGTCACTGCATCTTAAGAAGGCAACTTGCTATGCTTTGCATATTGCACTGTGTTAGAAGAAGTAGCGTCAGGTACTAAAAACCTGAATGACCAAAGTATGCTATGTCAATGATGACATGTCTAATAGGACAAATACAGATAGAACTTAATTGTGGAAAAGAGGATTTAGAAAGGGAAATTATGAATAAAAAATACATGGTAACAGTACAATAAATAAATATAACCTATGTTAACATATAAATCTATTTTAAGTACCAGTGGATATATTGAACTTACACCTACTTAGAAGATGTATTTGGGGGATTTTACTTCAATATAGTACTACATGATACTCATAACTTGTGAGGGGCCCAAAAGCCCTTCAAAGAAATAGGCTTTTATTATCCAGAGTAGAGGTAGACTTCATTTGTGCTCTATGCACAGCTATTCTACACAGACAATGTGTTCACACAGGATGGCAAGTGTGTGAATTTAAAGTATCAAAGAAGAAATATGCATTTAAAATGTGCATCATCTTGTATCAAATCAGATTTTTGTTTCTGTTTTACTTTCAGCAATATCCCCAAGATGTATGACATGAGGTCATACATGTTTCTAAAATATGACTTCTAATGCTAAAAACAACAGCAACAGCAGTAATAATAATAAATTCCAAATAATTTCTGGTACAGATAACCAAATACTATGTATATGGAAGAATGTTTTGTTACAGAATTCCCACATATCTCAGGGATCCGTACTCCAGAAAATACTTCCTGTCCCAGACATGATTTATTCAATTTTTTTGCAGCTTAACTCCTTCTGAGAACCCATACACACTTGGGACAATGTGACAATATGCCTATATAATGGTTTTTTTACTTTTCTGATTTCTCCAATTGCTCACTGTAATTTCTCAGTCTCTGTACATTGCCAGTCCTTAAAGCCTTCCGCAGACTTGTCAACTTCTCATATTCTTTCTGATAATCAAAGCTAGCACTGTAGGCAGAGTTCTTCACATCCTCTCCTAAAACTATTGACTTCTTCCTTTTGTAGAAAACAAAGCACACTAGTTCTTTGAGAAAGAATAAAATGACTTGACACATCATAGATAGACCCATGTACATGTCTTCCAGGTCTCCCTTTACTATCCTTTATCTCTGACAATGAGCATCATGGAAAATTTTCATAAATAAAAAATATCTTTCACATATCCAGATAGTTCTACATGTTGTTTCTCCAGAGAAATTATCTTTAAATAATATTTTCATTTATTCTTTGAAAATATCACACAAAGTATTTTTGTTATATTCACTCTTCTCCCTAACTTCTAAATTTACCATGTCAAGTAAAATTTTATTAACCGCCCCCCCCAAGAATTAGCAGTTAGCTCAAGGGCCACTTCTTTCTCTGGGACTTAACATAAGGTATCTGAATCTCCATCTTTTTAACTTTGCTTCTGTTTGTTTTGTTTTTGTTTTTATATTTCTTGAAACAGTATTTCCCTATGTAGTCCTGGCTGTTCTGGAACTTGCTCTGCACATTTTTCTTTACTTCTTACTCTCATACCTATATGACATTCAACTTTGTCTACTGAAAACTTCACATATACTATGGTCTCCTCTTCTCTCCCCTCCTCTCCCCTCCTCTGCTCTCCTATCTTCTCTCTTTCCTCATCTCCTTTCCCTCTCTGCCACTGTCTCTGTGTTCTCTGTGTTGTGTCTTTTTTGTATCTCTCTATGTGTCTCTCTTTCCTCTTTCTTTGTATCTCTACCTGTATCACACAATATGCTCCTCAACTTATAATGGAGTTAAGCACCTTAATGAAAGCATGATAAATTGGAAATACTATGAGTTCAAATTCCACGAGATACACCTAATCTACTAACTAGGGTACTATGGCAACAGTATTCTCTGTACAGCTGGTTTCCCTTTAGGATCACAAACATGGCTAAAGGCCTTCTACTGCTTCCTGCCATAACCTGACATCAGAAGAGATGATCACATTACATGTCACCAAACTCACTTAAATGAGAAAACTCTATTGAATTAATATTGATTTTGTGCACAATATCATAATGTTGAGAATCATGAGTCAGAATTAACTCATGTATTTTCACAAACATAAATAACAGAGCAATGAGAAGACAATATGGTTTACTCAGTTCAGTGTGGGTTTTTAATCAACCAAAGAATCAGAGTATTATTCAAATTTCAGGAGTATCATTTCAACATTGAATGTCAGTAGGTGCCAGAACAATCGTGGCCAAGAAAGACGCATGCTTTCCTGGATCTTGGATAATGATGAGAGGGCAGTAAACTCTTACTTGTAGCAGAAAGTGAGGTCCAATTTGCTACATGTTCAAGTTTAAAGAAAGTGGATGCTTATAAGTGCTTTCTCAATTTTAAATGTGAACATTCAATTAATAGATGATAAGAAATTCCATATACTTTAAACAAAATGTACTTACAATTAATAAACATTAGTAACTGTCTGTGGGAGCCTTATTGGATTTGGGCCTGGTTGCCTTGTCACTGTGTGGCCTTAGTCTTAGATTGTAGGATCAAAAGCCTCTCCTTGTAATTTATGGCACAAGAAGTTTGCATTCATGGAATGTTTTCAGCCAGAACAAGACCCTTCTGGGTCTCCAGCAAGGTTTGACCCTTGCTGAGCCCTGCCCTTACATGTGGAAGCCTTTTGTTCCCAACTGGCAGTCTGGCCAGGTACTTCTCACCTGAGTCAGAATTAGGCAGGCCTTCCTGGTTATTTCCCTAATTTATTCAGGCCACATAGTCGGTCCTTTGTTACCTAAGTCTCAGCCAGGGTTCCCCACTGTGCTTGGCAGATACCTGCTAAGTAGTGTTCTTTGTATATAGTTTGGTCAATAAAGAAACCAGAGGCTCTCTTCCTCTTCTGGGTTGACAGGAATAACCTGTGTGTGTGTTTCTTTCATCCCACAGGCTTTCGCCCGATTCTTGGTACCGTGTCGGTGCGGGCGCCGACAACTGTCAGTCTTGAACTGATTTTAATGGATGCTAAAACATTTCAAAATTAGTGACTTTTCAAGGTTTCTGAGTCACTTTGAAGGAAAAAAATGAGCTTTACTGGGATAGGGTATTGATTAGATTATTATACAAATATTTAATTTTAAAGTACATTTAGAAAGGTGTGCAAAGTAATTTTAGAAGTTCTCCATTCCAGACTTAGGAGTTACAAACTTTTCATGTGTAATATCTGTCTTTTAGGGCTTTAGAAAATGAGCCATGGGTACAGTGTTTAGTAAGCAAGCATATGGGCCAACTTGTGATCCCCAGCACCCATGTCAAAATTGAGGCATAAAGGCACATGTGTCTAACCTTAGTGCTATGGCAGTAGAGACAAGAACATTGTCTGGACTTCCTGTCCAACCTGCCTTGCTAAATTCAAGAAGCAATGACAACAAACAAATTAGCCAGTTTTATTTTCAGGGATAATGCTTCATCCACTCAGGTGTAAGGAAAGATGGTCCCTTTATAAATTAGTGACTGCCTTTCCAAATATATTCCACTCATTTACATTGATTTAAATTGTTTTTATAAATCCATCCTCTTTCATTAATAACAATATATCCTCTTTCTGTGGCTTGATTTTGTTGACACATTAGGACAAAGCCGCCACATTAAACTAAAACCTAAACGATGGTTTCAGACTTTGTGTGTCATTATATCTATGTCTTTTGAATTGATTCTGTTCTTCAAAAACAGTGGTAAGCTCAAACTTTAGTAGTTAGCAATATGTAAGACATCTGCTTGGCTTTCTTCAAAGATTATAAAGATGAGAACTACATTTATCTATGTTCCATAAGCATAAATGATCAGTAGGATGGTTGCTCACCCCCCCCTTCTTTTGCAAGATTGTACAACATCCTCTTTACAAAGGATGGAACTCATTACGGAAAAGCTCAACTGATCAAACTTCAGAACTGTAGGGACCAGTCTAAAGTTATCCATCAACAACACAAGTCCTACACCTAAGGCTCAGCAGTGATTGTGGAAGAGGAGGCAGAATGAAAGTAAGAGCCAGAGGACCAGAGAAATTGCTATGAGGCTGTGTCTCAGAAAACTCCAATGCTTCTGTAAGGCAAAGACACTGTCTAAAGGATGAAATGGCAACCAACAGATTGGGAAAAGATCTTTACCAATCCAACATCTGATAGAGGGCTAATATTCATTATATACAAAGAACTCAAGAAGTTGGACTACAGAGAACCAAATAACCCTATTAAAATATGGGGTACAAAGCTAAACGAAGAATTCTCAGCTGAGGACTATTGAATGGCTGGGAAGTACCTAAAGAAATGCTCAACATCCTTAGTCATAAGGGAAATGCAAATCAAAACAACCCTGAGATTCCATCTCACACCAGTCAGAATGGCTGAGATCAAAAACTCAGGGGACAGGAGACACTGGCTGGTGAGGATGTGGAGAAAGAGGAAAACTCCTACCTTGTTGGTACAATCACTCTAGAAATCAGTCTGGCATTATATCAGAAAACTGGACATGGTACTACCTGAGGACCCAGTTATACCACTCCTGGGCATATACCGAAATGATTCTTCAATATATAACAAGGACACATGTTCCAGTATGTTCAAAACAGCCTTATTTATAATAGTTAGAAGCTAGAAAGAGCCCAGATGTCCTTCAACAGAGGAATGGATACAGAAAATGTGGTACATTTACACAATGGAATTCTATCAGCTATTAAAAACAATGACTTCATAAAGTTCATAGGCAAATGGATGGAACTAGAAAATATCATCCTGAGTGAGGTAACCCACTCACAAAAGAACATACATGGTATTCATACATGATAAGTGGATATCAGCCCAAAAACTTGGAATACCAGATACAATTCACAGGCCATATAAAGCTCAAGAAGGAAGACTAAAATGTGGATGCTTCAGTCCTTCTTAGAAAGGGGAACAAAATACTCAAGGGAGGAAATATGAAGACAAAGCATGGAGCAGAGACTGAAGGAAAGGCCATCCAGATACTGCCCCACATGGGGATCCATCCCATATGCAGCCACCAAATCCAGACATTATTGCTGATCAAGAAGTGCTTGCTGTCAGTAACCTGATGTGGATGTCTCCTGAGAGGCTCTGCCTGAGCCCTATTTATACAAATGAGGATGTTTGCAGCTAACCATTGAACTGAGCATGGGGACCCCAATGAAGGAGTTAGAAAAAAGAATGATGGAGCTGAAGGCATTTGCAATCCCATAGGAAGAATAACAGTATCAATCAACCAGACCCCTCAGAGCATCCAGGGACTAAACCACCATCCCAAGAGTACACAGGGATGGACCCATGGCTCCAACTGCATATGTAGCAGAAGATGGCCTTGTCGGGCATCAATGGGAGGAGAGGTCCTTGTTTCTGTGAAGGCTCAATGCCCCAGTGTAGGGGAATGACATAGTGGGGAGGCAGAAGGGAGTGGGTATGGTATGGGGATCACTCATAGAACCAGGGGGAAGGGGAATGTGGTAGGGGGGTTCCGGAGGGGAAACTGGGAAAGGAGACAACATTTGAAATGTACATAAAGAAAATGCCGAATAAAGAAAGAAATATCAGGTAAGCTACACAATGAAGTCTCATCAACATGGCTGCCAAAACATGACTTGAATAAAGATGGCAACAATAAGCATGCTAATGTGGAAGGGGAAGAAGCTAATGAAGCCTTAGCTCTACAATAAGAACTACGGGCAACTAAGGAAACCCGGAGAGGAGGAGAAATTGTTTTCTATAGAGAGGAGCACACCAATTAATTACCATGTACAAAATTGTCTGCCCTGAAAATGTGTACATACAAGTGACATTATATGAACAGAGCAGATATACATGTAACATTATATGAACTGAGAAGACATACAAGTAGCAGTATATGGACTGCGTAGGTTGTATTTCTATATATTTAGGAACACACACACACACATTTACACACGCACACACACACACACACACACACACAAATGAACACATATTTGAAAACAATTCATGAAGTGTCCATAACTTTTAAAGAGAGCAAGATACATGGGAGGTGTTTGAGGGACAAAAGAGAAATAAGAAAATAATGTAAGTGTATTATATTTTAAAATATTTAATAAACATACAGATATTAAAAATTCACCAGCTATCATTTTATTTAAAAATTTCAGTTTATTATTCTGAGCACGATGTAGATTATTTAATTCACCTTTTGTTAAAATGTCAACATCTTTTGTCAGATCTCAAAGGAAAATGTTGTTTGTGAATCTATATCAATTCATCAATCATAATCACTGTGGAAACACATGACATCAGAGAAAGTCAAAGCTTCATGTGATATTAAAATAACACTTTTAAATATATTATTTAAAATACTAGAATCATAGTTTGTGATATGAAAAGTATATGAGGAAGCATTTTGTAAACTATGAGGTAATAGTCAAGTGATATTATCAGTAATAACAACAACAAAATTGTATCTTTAATTGTCTAAGCTTAATTTCTACCTTAAATTATATTTCTTGTTTATACTATATGCTCCTACATCATAACAACATACTCTTACAAGTTGTGAAAAGATTCCCTTTATTATTCTCATGAGATTAATATGAAGGTTAAAAATCTAAATGTTTTATGGAAGGCATGCTGTCAAAATTTCAATATCTAAGAGTCAGAATGTTCTATTTTAAAAGACATGAATCTGGGAATAAGGAAACATTGGTTCTATTATTATTGTAGTAAGTGGGTTTTATAAAAGGGTACTTTTCTATTATCTGTGAGCTCTAGATTTCCAGTGTGTCAGTTGAGGTAAGAGATATAATATCAGTTCTCTTCCAGTTTACCACCATAGTATTTTTACTGTAAGTATACATCCCAGTTGAACATTGTCATAAACCTAAGCTTATTAGCATATTGATAAATATCCATCTGTCTCATCATATATAGTACCCAAATTTTTATTACATTTATTTATATGTATGTTTGTGTGCACACACATTGCAGTGAGCCATATTGGATTTGGGCCTGGCCGTTTTGTGACTGCATAACTCAAGGTGGCTACTTGACTCTGGCCTGCATGGCCACAGAGGTTTAACCTTGAAATGACTGCCATACAGACTTGAGACTGTTGAACTAAGAGCCTCTCCCAGGAAGACCCTGGGAGCAATGACAGGATGTTTCAGCCTGAGCAAAACACCGGATGTCCCTGAGCAGATTCCTAAGAAGGGTTCGACCTTTTCAAAGAACAGGTCCCCGGAAGACTGTTGCCTCTTTGTTATAGTAGGATATCTTGCAGTGTAGTGATTCACCTTATATCCTTGGGCACTTCCCAAAGTCCCCCACCCTAAGCTTCAGTTCCTGCTTCTATTCCTGCCTCAGCACTTTAAATGCTGTACATTTCTCTCAATAAACGAGACCTTGACAACAGAATCTTGCTTGGTCTCCTTCTTCTCTTCACCCCCATTTTGGCCCACAGGTAGAAAGCCTCTTCGGGACCCTGAATAACTGGGTCCCCGCTGGCGGGGACAACACATGAGCCAGTATATGGGTGTGTATGTGTCTGTGTGGACCTGCTCATGCATATGTGTGTTGTAAACTAGAGGATAATTTGCAGAAGACTGATCCATCTTTCTATTGTGTGAGTCCAATGATCAAACTCAGGTCGTCAAGTCGATAGGCTTGGCAGGAAGTGTCTTTACATCCTGAGCTACATTGCTGTCCCAAACATGGTTATTTTTAAATAAATATTTCAAGTTTAATTTCATATTTCATTTCACTTCATATCTCATTTCACAATATTTTGCCCATGAACAAGCAATGTCAGTATCACCTGAGGCCTTATTATAAATTTAGATTCTCAGGTTCCTCACACAGAATACAGATTTACATTTTAATGTGATTGCCAGGAGATATCAGAGAATATTAAAGTCAAAGAAGCACTGATTTCGTAATGGATACCTTCTTCAACATGATTCTTCATGTAGAATTTGTAATTTTAAATACTGTGCTGTAGTATATTTTGATTACAAATCATATATTTGGCTTAATATCTCATTTTTTGATTTATAAAAATTTTATGATGGAACACATTTAGTGTATGAATTTTTGCTTCTTTACTATTTCTACTAGGATTATTATAATAAAGAGTAAAAAGAAGCATAAAAGTGAAGAAAGTGAGACAATCTTAAAAGATTTTTCTGGCATAAAATGCAATGATGGTTATTTTGGTAGGAGAAATAAATACCAGTCCAGTGATGAAAGTAAAGTTTATTCATTCACATATCCACCAAAATATTTGGAGAGCAGTTATGCCAACACATTCCCTATGGGGTTATCATTCTAGGACAGGTTTTACTTTATGAATCCTATAATCCACGTAGAAATGGCTGACAATTTCAATTATGAAAGAGAGAATAGAGTTTTCTTTTAAAGTATTTTTTTTTCAGTCTGGGAAATGTAGTTCCATTGATAGAGTGCTTGCTTAGCATGCACAAAGCTCTGGGTTTGATCTCCAGCATTGTTAATACTATATTCCCAAATTGCCAAACTCCAATGCAGAGGAACTTTTGCCAATTCAAGGTCAGCCTGGCCTATGTAGTAAATTCCAGTCCAAGATTCTATCTCAAAAAACAAAACAAAACAATACAAATAACTCTTTCTCTTGGGCACTCTCATAGGGAGAGTTCACTCCTGTAACTTACAAAGGGAAATAGAAATATCCATAGAGATGTTAATATATAAATGTAGAAAGTTAATTCATTTGCATACGTTCAGTCAACATTGCACAGCAGTCAAAATTTCTATATGATATGTAACTCATTAACATCTGTAAAATATATATGTTGCAATAGTGAATTATCTTTTGGGGAACATACATTATATTAATATTCTTTCATCCATAAGGCATGATGGTATATGTGAAAAGCACACATACACTTTTTATATTTTTCACATAAACATGGAAAATGAAGCAATAATTAGAGCGATTTGCAAAGAAAATATTTCTATCAGCTATAAAATATTAATTATATAATTTAATAATTATTTTGTTGCATATGTAGGAAAACATTTTTATAGTAAAACACTATCACATTTGAATTTATATTATCAAAATCCCTGTGCAACTACTTTCATTTTTATTTCTAGAATGATTTACATGTTTTAAATTTTTTGGAGGGGGAAAGCATTCAGATTGTGCTGCTGATTTCTGTTATCACATATCATTTGTGGATGTGTTGAAGCAATATGTCTTTATTTCAAGCCATGAAAACTTAAGGGAAAAATTCTCAGAATTGTCCAATTACTGTGTCCATGTGGTTCATAAATAACTGAAAATATTACACTTTTCAAGCAATCATGTCTATAATTAAAGATGATCAACTGTTATCCAATCTTATATCAGCATAAAGAAGGCAGAACATAAATGCTTTCCCCTATTTAGATGACCATGAATAAATTTGTTCTTGCTTCAAAGCTTAGCCGTTACACTATAATTAGATTTAAATATAGTTCTGTTGTTTTTAAATAACAGATGCCTACCATCTTGTACACTTCCATTTTTACAAAAATATTTTTTATTATTGGCTAAAAAGCCCAGCAGGATTCTCATTTCTATTACAGCCTGCATGTGTTCTGGTTTGTACAATGAATAAATTGAGACAGAAAATAAGTTGGAATACAAAAGGTGAAAATCTGATAGCATTCCCTCCTCAGATTCCCCCGAGTGTCTAGTGTCAAGGTTTACAAAAACAGTCAAAAATAAATGCCTGATGATTTAGAATATTTGACTCATAAGACTTAATTACAAACTCACTAAAAAACATATCTAACTCTGAGGAGTTTCATGTTTAACTGTACCTAATTACCAGTGAGTAATGAACCAATAATTGCACAATGAATTAATTTTATATAACTAATAATAGTGACTCTAAAATCATAAGTCTTTAGTTTTGTTAATATAAGTATTTAGTAATAGTTGCTAACAAAGAACTTAAACATCATTAGTAAAAAATTCTAACTTTTTAAAATGTAATGTTTTTCTTCATGTAGGCAAAGCTTGAATGTATTATTTGATAAGATGTATAAGATAATTATTAATGATCAGTCTTCTGGGAGTATACATATCTGATTAAGAGGAGCTAATAAACCAAAATACTCTAAATTCTTCTTATCACAGACCCTTTGTCTTCCTTTCCCACTCTCTCTTGCTTCCACTCCAGAAAGTTGCTAAAATTCAAAAATAGAAAATTTTATTTCCAACTGAAAAAAAGCTTAGAAACAAGACATAAAGAACTACATAAATCAAAAAAAATTCTAGAACTTTACAATACAGAGCAGCATGAATGCAGAAAAGGGGAGAGGTCAGCGAAAGTGACATAATTACAAAAAAAGCAAGCTAGGTAAATTTAGAGTAGGACAGCACACGGCCCAACGAAACAAACTGTGCTTAGTAGTTAGGAGAAGAGGTTGTGCAAACATCTTTAAAGGTCTCAGAGCCTAATTGCCTGCTATGTTCAGGAATAAGCAAGGAGATGAATGAGGCAAGAATTTGAAAAATGTAGCAGGGATGAGTGAGATCATGTTGAGAGTACGCACTGTGGTGCTATGTTTTGTTCTGTAGTGTATTTCATTGATTAGGCCTGTACTGAGGACGAGATGATCAAATCTTTGTGCAAGTCAATTCTGAAGAAAGGGAAACTGCTAAGATTTCAAAACATTTTTTTTTGTGTTGGGGTGGAGATTGTTCACTGGTTAAGGGTGCAATCTGCTCTTGCAGAGAACTCTAATTCATTTCCCAGTCCCCATATGGAGCAACTCACAAGACCTATACACTCCAGTGCCAGCTGGAAACAGCACCACCTTCTGACCTCCATAAGTATCTACATTTCTATATGCATAGTTACCCACAGATGCATGCATACACAGCATTTTAAAATTTTGAAAGTATATCTTAAAACATATCAAAGTGCTTGAACTTTGCACCCAGAAGAATCATTTTTATCACACTGGTCTTATGTTACGTGATTTTTCTTCAGAAGATATAAATATATGTCTATCTACTCCAAGTAGAGAAAACACTGACAAAACAAAGAAAGGATTTCATCTAAATCCAGTTTATTGAATCAATAATTTTATTGAGATTATTCACAGGAACACTGACATGTCAAGGTCACCAAAGCTACTGGGAAGTCCACTGAGAAATTTAGAAATAACTGTAACACTGAAGAGTCCCAATCCTTGCATGAATGGCTCAAGAAAAGCTCTATTACTCAAAATATGAAGGGCTTATGAGGAGCTACCCTACTGAAGAAGCACCCTGAACAAATTAAGAGCAGACATTGCCAAAATCTCAACCTGAAGTTAACCTTCCACTTTATACATAAATTATATATCCATATGTGTCTTAGGATTCCCCCTCCTCCTATACTACAAAATAACAGGCCCAATTTCTTGAGTCTCTTACATGCACTCTCAGAAAATTTGATTGAAAAAGGCAGTGATAACATTCATCTGAAAGTCTAGATATACAGCATCAAGGAAGACAAAAGGAAAAAGTAAGTTCTAATTCACATCTAAAAATTAAACATCCATTTCTCAGCATAATATATGCTGATCCCTGTATTGTATCTTAAACCTTGTTTCCACCTCTGACAATATAACTCTCACTTATCATTAAGATGTTAGTTATTTACACAGAGAAATCTTTCCCAGTGCCTACAGTATAATAATGCAACTGTCTTGGTAGAAGGGAAGACACATATGCCCTTCTTTTTGACTATTGCACTATTGAAAAGATGGAATTGGAATTTCCTCAGCAATCTTGTTGTGGAAAAACAAAAAGGCTAGAAGGCTTGTCTATCCAGAAGAGAATCTGTATCTCAGGAGAGATTTCAAAGTTTGGCCCACATTTCAGACCATCTTACAATAGAGACCTGACTTTTCAATGATGAGTATGCCTACACTTTGAACTCAACTATTTAATTATACACGTTTCTTGCCCTACAAGTAAATCTAAACATCATGTCAAGAGCGCAAGTTATACTCAGAGGACACTAATCCTCTTTGTTCCCATTCTCAATGTAGACACAATGAATAAATCTGCTTATCACTATTGCTTATTTTTTTTAAACTGGTCTATTGATGACAGCTGGCTGAGACAAAATTTTTAGGTCAATTTCTCACACTAAAAGCTCGTTCCTTTTTCATCGATTCTCATTCTATATGCTGTCTCTTAAAAATAAACATTTATTTCATTTTACTTTTTAAATAATAGATTACTTCTCCCCTTTGGGGAACAAAAAGAAAAAAAAAACAAATTCAAAGTATAGGAAAACTAAAAAAAATTATTAAAATAAACACACACACACACACACACACACACACACACACACACACACACACACCTTTCCTGCCTCACTGTTTTTACGTTACCTCTCTTTCCTGTTTTGTTTATTAAGAGTTGGGTGTATCCTATCTCTGACTCATTCTACCAAAACGTTCTCTGGTTCACCACTTAGCTTACCTGTCAATTAGACATCAATTTTAAACATGGCTTCTTCCTACTACAAACTAAACTTACCAAAAATGTTTGTGACTAAAGGTACATACTAATGGCATGTCTGAATTTCAGCCAGACAGATTAAATGATTATGGCCTGTCTGCAGTCCAGCTGGATCACATAGATCTAGATCTTTGGAAGTGATCCTTTGCCAAAGCAACCATGCTGCTTGATTAAAATTCCTCTACACTCCTTCTTTAAAAGGGGAACAAGAATACCCTTGGCAGGGAATAGAGAGGCAAAGATTAAAACAGAGACTGAAGGAACACCCATTCAGAACCTGCCCCACATGTGGCCCATGCATATACAGCCATCCAATTAGACAAGATGGATGAAGCAAAGAAGTGCAGGCAGACAGGAGCCGGATGTAGATCTCTCCCGAGAGACACAGCCAGAATACAGCAAACACAGAGGCGTATGCCAGCAGCAAACCACTGAACTGAGAATAGGACCCCCGTTGAAGGAATCAGAGAAAGAACTGGAAGAGCTTGAAGGGGCTCGAGACCCCATATGAACAACAATGCCAAGCAACCAGAGCTTCCAGGGACTAAGCCACTACCTAAAGACTATACATGGACTGACCCTGGACTCTGACCTCATAGGTAGCAATGAATATCCTAGTAAGAGCACCAGTGGAAGGGGAAGCCCTGGGTCCTGCCAAGACTGAACCCCCAGTGAACGTGATTGTTGGGAGGAGGGTGGTAATGGGGGGAGGATGGGGAGGGGAACACCCATAAAGAAGGGGACGGGGAGGGGTTAAGGGGATGTTGGCCCGTAAACCAGGAAAGGGAATAACACTCGAAATGTAAATAAGAAATACTCAAGTTAATAAAAAAAAGTATAAAAATAAAAAAAATAAAAAACAATTCCTCTACACCTCTTCTCTGTGAATATTTAGGTTGAAACACGTATACAAAACTTGAAAGCAAATATCCACATATAAAGGAAAATGTGTGCTCCTTTGGTCTATGATTGTAAACTAAAATATCTAAGAAGCCTTTGCAGCTCCAGTGAATGTTATTCCCCTAATGCCCACACAATATAGTCTGCTCAGGAAATAGTCATTGAAGAAATATCTGATGAAATTTGTCCAGAAAGCAATATGAACTGGCATACTAGCTAGTTTTCCCATTTTATTTCTTACTAGATGACTATTCCTACCTCAGGTTTGTCAGCACACCAAAGCATACTATTTTCTCACCTCCTTTCTTCTTGTCATCTTTTCTTTTGTTCAATAACTATAGATTTTTTTTCCTTCTCAGCTTCTAAAGTCACATGTAGGTTTCAAACAGCCACAGTGATGATTAATAAATACAGTGATAGTGAGAATAGTAGTGACAAAATGGAAGGGCAGTGGCACAGAATAACACTCTGAAGCTTGTGGCTCTGGAAAATGCCCTCATTCTTGGCTCAGAATTATCAACAAATTCTTAAGATGTCTACTGCAGTTTTCCAATTACATCGGGTTTCCTTAAACAGAATATTCCAGGCATAAAATATAGATATTATTTGGTGATTCTGTTTAGATTTCAGTTATAGTTATAGTACATTGCAGAGACATTGTACTTTGTGTGTAGTACAACAAAGACAATAGAAATGTAACTGTTAATTAACATTGATTTTCAAGCATTTTAAAACAAACTATTTTATGCAAAAGAAAAAACAACAAAGATCCAATTTTAAAGTACATCATGTGGAGCTCCTTAGGCTGAGGATGTCCCTCACCAAGACTCCATATCCTCACAAAATAATTACTTCTACTAGGTGACTGAACCACACTGTCTTAAGGATAACACACTTCAAAATTACTGATGTTAAATGACAAGTAATTCTTTATATTTTCAAGATTTTTGAACATCAATAATTGTATCTACTTCTAAAAACATTTATATAGTAATTTTAAATAGTATAAAAGAAAGAACTTGTAGATACTTTAGCATGATACTCATTTACATTTCAGATACCAATAATTATAATAATGAAAATAATTATTTTTTCAAGATATGGTTTCTTTGTATATCATTGGCTATCTTGAAACTTACTTTATAGACCAAGGTGGCTTCAAACTTAAAAATCTGCCTGCCTCTGCCTCCTAGGTGCTGAGTGTTAGAATTAAAGGTACATGTCACCATGCACATTGACATTATTATACTTTAGTATTGCTTATGATGGGAACACATTAAAATATATCACTATTATTCTTTTTAAAAAACTAAAAATTGACATACTTAATGTGTATGAGTAAATTTTATATGTATGTATATGCACTATGTACATATTCAGTATATATGGAGGTCAAAAGAAATTGTTGGATCCCCTAAATTAGGGTTATGGATAGTTGTTAATGATGATGTGTGTACTGGTAACACTTTACACTTTTGTAAGTGAATAAATGCCTTGGGATATGGAAGTGTGTGTGTGTATGTGTGTGTGTGTGTGTGTGTGTGTGTGTGTACAAGAGAAAGAGACAGAGACAGAGACAAAGAGATAGAAAAGATAGAAGGACAAAGAGGACATTCATGTACTCATGTGTCCATATGCATTAATACATATCTATATATAACTATGTATCTTTCTGTGATAAGACTAAATAATAAACCTAATTAAAATTGTATATGTTTAGCTCAACTTCTGCAGGAGCAACAAGTATTCTTAACCATTGAGAATATCTCTTCTTCATCATTATTATAGTCCTTAATTATATACAGAGTTCATAAATGCTCCTCAATTTTTAAAAAACAATATATATGTCCTTTTCTGATGTGATGAACTCTATGATGAACAAAAATTTTTCACTTATAGGAAAAAGCACAGTATGTGCTTAGTCCCTCTAAAACAATTCTTCTTAAATAAAAATCACATTTACTTCATCCATTTTCTGTAAATTAGAAAAGATATAAGGTGAAAAGAGAAAGAAGACGCTGCAGAAGGCCTGAAGCGTTCCCATAAATAATAGAAGCTAACATTTGAACAGCTACATAACTATACTGGGAAAAGTCTAATTTGTACGCATAATTGTATATTGCTGTATATTCTGATGTTTGCATAGAACATAACATTGGGAAATCACATGTGTTTCCTCTCAAATATCATTTACTTTATTATTTGAGGTTAGATTATACAGATACATTTTCATTAGGTTTATTGTTTAGCTTTTACCATAGCAAAGCACATAGGTATATGTTTATTCCTATTTGCACATGAATGTTCTCCCCCTAATTTTCTTTTTATCTCTTAGACACAAATACACATCCATACCCAAAGGCATTTATTAAACTAGATAGACTAAAGTGTCAGTGTCACCAATATCATAATGATCTTCACTATATGAACTCAAAGACAAATGTCTTAGTAACAGAAAAATGTATGTGAAAGGAGCAATAATTAAAGTTTTGAATAGATAATGAAAGTCAATGGGCACTCCTACAAACCAAGAGGAAAAAGTGAAAACCAGTCCAAGTGTCTTTATTGTTAGCAATATGTATACTTTCATGTATGAAACCAACTCAGAAAGGAAACATTACACACACACACACACACACACACACACACACACACCACAGATATATCTCCTTTTCTGAACATTAGCTCATACTGAAGTTTAGTCTACATTGTCATTGTGTTTTATCCTGTATCTGAAATAGCACTGATGTCCAAGTTAATGACAAGAATGAATTCAATGCAGGGACACGTAACGGGAGCACATGAATTGAGGTGAA
Source organism: Rattus norvegicus (assembly GCF_021556685.1). Taxonomy (NCBI): domain Eukaryota; kingdom Metazoa; phylum Chordata; class Mammalia; order Rodentia; family Muridae; genus Rattus; species Rattus norvegicus. Next base: position 59,435,096 of record NC_141554.1, read on the forward strand.
TTAAAATATTCATTTCAAATTAAACCCTTGTAAAGTCTGGTTCATAAGTTATAAGCTTTAATCTTTAAATCAAAATGCAATTATATTAAAGCCACCATAACGATCTTCACTATATGAACTCAAAGACAAATTTCTTAGTAACAGAAATATGTAAGTGCAAGGAGTAATAATTGAAGGTTTGAATACATAGTGAAAGTCAACGAGCACTTCTGCAAACCAAGAGGAAAAGTGCAAACAAGTCTAAGTCTTTTTATCATTAGCAACATGTATACTTTCATGGATGAAACCAACTCAGAAAGGAAACAATCACTTAGCAACAAAACACAGGCACAGAAGCTCTTCCTTTACCTTATGCAGCCTTGAACTGCTTCTACACTATTTCTGTGAATCTATAGGTTAAGAGTTAATTATGTATTCACTTTTAAATTCCCGGACATCTATTATTGCAAATTCTCACATATTGAACTGAAATGTTTTACCATTGAATTGTCAACTGACTTCCATGCAATTTCTCAGAGCAAGAAATATCGTTAGTGAGCAAGGGGAAAGGCATTCTTAGATTATAGGATTATTGTTGTATGCCTTTAGAAGATTCCATGAGGAAATGATAATAATAATGACCACAGGGCTCCCTAGCAAATGGAGAAGAATAAAACACTGTCTTAATGATGGGTACAGCTAGAAATGAAAGTGGAATTTTAAATTCTTAAAGTGTAAAGAAAGTAGGACTCATTTCACTGGTCAACCCATTTCTCTTCATCCTCTGCTCCAAGCAAAAGTAAGAGAGAAGGAGGGGGGAGAGATGGAGGGAGGAGGGAGACAGAGAGACAGAGACAGAGAGAATGAATATGAATATAATTTCTATACATGGTTGTGATGGTCAATCTTCATTATCAACTTCACTGAACTTGATATAATGTAGGAGACATGCCTGTGTATAAGTCTGTGAAAATGTTTCTAGAACAGTTCTTAGCTGAACGACTCTTTCAAAGAGGTGGCCTGAGACCATTGGAAAACACCCATGTTTACACAATGATTCGTAACAGTAGCAAAATTACAGTTATGGAATAGCAAAAGATAATTTCATGGTTGGGGGGGTCACCATAACATGAGGTATGAAAGGGTCACAGCAGTAGAAAGGAAGAGAACCACTGCTCTACAAGGTCTAAATGAGGAGGAAAGACCCACCTTGAATCTTGGCAGCACCTTTCCATGGAAGAGGTGGGCTCCTGGGCTAAATAAAAAGTAGAAGGCAAGCTAAATAACAACATTCATTTCTCAGTGTAAACAGCTGCCTCATGGTCCTACTGCCATGCCTGTTCCCTCATGGTAAATTTTATCCTCTATGAGTAAAGATAAATGACCTCTTAAGTAGCTTCTGTCATGTATTTTGCCACTGCAATTAAACAATAACAAAATCAAATTCTTATAAATGCATAAAAACTGTAACCTTAAAGTAAATCCACAACATATTATTTAACCATAGTATATTAATGAAGTTAAAGGCTTTCCTTGACATTGGTTTCACAGCATACCAAAGCTTAAAAGACCGAAAGAAGGGCACTTATAGTGATTGAGATTCTATACAGACCGTATGTACCACAGCACTAACACAACACAATTACACTTATAGATGTGCATACAAGGGGAAACTCATAAATGGTCTGTGATGGCAATATAATAATTAATATCCTAAATTAATATACCCCTTTTATGGATGAATAGACACTATCTAGTCAGGCTCAATCACATCGTAACTATCTCATCATAATAGCTAATAAAATTGACAATGAATTAAATTGACAGTTTGAAAGCCAGATTTGAGATTCTTTTTCAAGGTCAGAGTAAACAGTACTTCAACATGCTTTTTGTCAGGAATCATGTACTATATTCTTCCCTGGAAGACAAAGCTGAAGCTAGATGATAGAACCATATAGTTGAATAAAGCAGGTAAAGTTGTTTGTTCTCTGCTAGATATTCAAGTCATTGTAGTTTCTTATTATTTTCAAAACAATGACCAAGAAGTTTTGAAGCACAAAGAAGAAAAAAGACATTAGTTTTATTTTTCTTATATTTTCTTTCTAGCAACATGAATTCAAATGATAGAAAGACCCTACCAAAAATTTCCAGTACTGAAAAGCCTTAAATGATATTGTGTGTAGATAGTTTGCCTTTACATCTATAAAACACACAAAAAAAATGCTTTTTCTTTCTTATTTAAGAATATGCCATTGAGTTTAAACTTTTAAATCTGAAGTTACAAGGAAATATTTTCCTTCAAAAACATGGGCCACTGTTAGAAGGAAGCAAAATGAAAACTAATGTATAATCTACAACACAATCATGCTCACCCCTGCATTGAAGATGGATATATTTTTTGACACAACTTTTTACCTAGGAAAATTTACATGCCATTTCTCAAATATTTCTAACTTGATGATGACAGTCCCACAGCATGGAATATAGTCAGGCATTTTCTTTCAGTGAAGTAGCTTGACAAGCTCATACAGTAACTTCCTGAAGAACACTTACAGAAAATAACAAGTTTGAATCATAGAGTAACAATTAAAATATAGCAATGTAGACCAATAATACCTGACTAACAGGCTTATATTAATCCAGTGAAGATCAAGTAACATATAATGTACATTCAATAACTATTCTCCTCAATAATTTATTTGTGACACAATGTACTTCAACATCACTTCATGTCAGGAGCCAATGGAGTCCTGAATGAATGTGTACTGTTGTCATGGGTATGGCAAGGGTTTCCCTACATCAAACTTAGAGTAATGATAAAGAATTCCTCTGGTCCAAGAATGAGTATTATGATCAAATGAACTTTAGCTAAAAGCTGTGTATGCAGAGACATCAACCACATCTTCCTCCTCCTGGATGACTGCCTCGTTCCCTAAGGGCAGGGTTACAGGTGGACACTACCACACTCAGCTGTTCTTTGGTTTTGTGCTGGGCTTTGCAAGGTATAATCATGCATCTATCATTTTTAGAGCCAGATCTCACAAATTATGCTTTGTCAATGGTTATATAGTCAACCACCATAATAACGTTTTCATTGTCTTAGTTTCTTTTCCATTGCTTGGGTAAAATTACCATCACAAAAGCAACTTAAAGGAGAATGGGCTTATATAGTCTCAAAGTTTCAAGTTTCTTCCATTTTAGAAGAGAAATCACAGTGGCAGGACCTTGAGAGAGCTGAACACACTGCACTCACAATGAGGAACAGAGAACGATGATGGATCATGAAAGGCTCACATCACCTCCTACATTTGTACAGTCTTGGCCTCGCCCACAATTAAGATAGGTCTTTGGCTCAGTGACCACTGAAAGACATCAATTGTGTGATCTATCACTTAATCAACGCTAATTGCATCACTAAGAGGAGAGGAGAGGAGAGGAGAGGAGAGGAGAGGAGAAGAGAGGAGAGGAGAGGGGGTTGGGCACATGTGCAGCCCTGAGGTACACAGTGAGCACTGAAGAGGGAACTGGGTCCACCGCGCATTCACTTTCATTTTCAAAGTGCATAATCAAAAGCATTTCTCTAAGCGGTTTTAGTTTATATTCAGCAATTTTCATTCTGCCTAAAACGCATTTGAGAAAACTCATTAATGAGAAGATTCATGCAGTTGGAGTCACTGAATCTAAAGTGGCTTTTCATTCTTAGGTTATTGAATCCTGAAAGAAAATCTATCACTAAACTTGTCATAATACTCTAAACTTTAGAGTCTAAAAAAACAAACATAATTTGTAAAGAATTATTGTTAAACATTGTGTGCTCTTTGTCTAGATCATTAAGTAGAAAAATAGAACTTTTTAAAAGGACGAATAAAAGCTAGACAGGCTTAATAAATATAACAGATATAAAATTCAGAATACCTAATCAGAATACATCTGCTTAGAGATCTGTCATACACATAGTGATCTAATTCACAATATAGCACCACAAACAGGTATGTTTTTGAAAGCATCATTTATCCAGGCTCTCTTCGGAATTTTTTCAATGTTGCATGATGTTTTAAAGTCTGAGATGCCAAAAATTTATAGCATAGATTTGATAAGTAAAAAGATGTATATTTATGAGTCATAATTAGCGTATTGTCCTTGAAGCTATATGCTCTGCTGCAGATATACTAATGCATTATCTCTATAAAAATCAATTAATATATAAATCACTACTGATACAGATTTATTTCTATATAGCCCTTAGTTATAATGGTAAACTGTCTAGCAGCATAGTGTGAATCTCTAAACATCATTCAGTTATATTGATTCTCTTTATTTTCCTACCTCCTTTCATTGTTCAAATTATACATTCATCTAGAATCCGAATAAACCTTCATCCATTTCTAAATACAGGAAACTCTTCATTGAGGACATGAATAAAGTTAATATATGGGTCAGGGGCAATGATGTTCTGTGAATAAAGCCCTTGACTTGCAAACATGATCATCCAGACCCTAATCAAAGCTTGATGGCTGTGGCATCTGTAATTCCAATGTTCCCACCAGGAGAGGGGATGTAGAGGCATGAAAACCCTTGCAACCTTTCAGGTACACAGCAATGAGAGACACATACAAGTCTCAAGCAGGAACCAAATCCAAAATTGTCCACTGATACCCATATGTATCCACATCCACACATGAGCCTGCACTCATACATGTGTGTGTGTGTACATGAAAATTACCATACATGCCTCTGTTCATACATCTATATATACATATTATGCATACACTGATTTTTTGTGTTTTTTTTAATTTTCAAGCTTATAATTATAACATCTCTCACTTTCTTTTCCTCCCACCAAATACTTTTGCTTGGCCTTCCCTGCTCTCCTTTAAATTCATAGACTCCTATTCCATGAGAAAAAGCCCATGCCTGACACTGCTTAGATGGTGAAGAACCTGATACTAAATTGTTCATGGGCCTAGGGGAATACCAAATGTTATTGGAGGTGCTAAAGGAATACAGCAATAAAATGACTCCTAATGGCATTCTGTTATACTCATAGATCACTGTCCTGAACTCAACCATCATCACAGAAACTTCCTTTTGCAATAGATATTAACTAAAACAAAATCCCTCAACTAGACCAAGAACAGAGTGCAAGAGACTTTGGAACACTGAGCCCTAAAAGAAATGTATGCATCAAACCTGTCCCCTTCAGGGCTTAGGGAGTTACGAGGACGAGGAGACATAAAAATTGTGGGTTTTTTTTTCCTGTTTGTTTACAAAAAAAAAGATAGTGGAATTGAATTCAGGATATGGGAGGGTTAAGGTAAACTGTGATCAAAACATATGTATTTTCAATTAAAAATGAATGCACTCTTTCCCACTCATTGTTATTGCATACATACATATAGAACCTCATCAGTCTGTATAAGGTTATATGTATGTATGTCTTCAGGGCTTACCATTTGGCACTGAACAACCAACAGGCATGCTCTTTCCTGGGGAAAACCACCTATCCAACGTTTCACTTTCCTCAGTTTCATGTAGGTGTTTGTGTAGAGTTAACTGGCAAGAGTAGTTAGGCTACACAATATTTTTAAAGCTAAGAAAGTATGTTGCCACATATGTTTAAATATCTTCCTAGTGAAAGAGGTGAGGGAACAGTCAAGAGTTGAGAATGAATTTTATAAATATAAAATCCTTATTAATAACCACTGTTCATTTATGGTTATTGTATCTGAATTTATAGCATCTTGAAACTGGTTAAAAAACAACAAAAGAAAACATGAAAAGCTAAAATTAGAACCATTGTCTTAAGAGTATAAAAGAGATTGAAAACTCTTACAAGATTATGGAATGCCCCTGCCAACTGAATGTGCTGCATGTTTCTGGATTAGAACCAAGATATGAGACAGTTGGGGAAATTTAAATCTCTAGAAGATGACATTTGAAATCCACTGTAAAATCGTTCAGAAAAATCATTCCATCACCTACAAATATTCATACCTATATGTAGAAAAAGGGGGATGGGGAGACTGGGTGAACATGCGGGTCTGAGTTCTGAATGAAGGGCAGATGCATACTCATCATTGTCTTGTTGCTTAAAATATTTCCAGTGAATTTTGGCAGAAATGTAGGCATCTTTGAAAACTTGCATTCTTTTTAAATAAGAGACATTCTTATTAGGAGAGAGATAAATGGCAATGAACATGGGAATGGCAGGCTATGTGTCTGATAACGGAAGGGAAAAGAAGGAAGGAAGGAAGGAAGGAAGGAAGGAAGGAAGGAAGGAGGGAGGGAGGGAGGGAAGGAAGGAAGGAAGGAAGGAAGGAAGGAAGGAAGGAAGAAGGGAAGGAAGAAGGGAAGGATGGAAGGACAAGTAATGAATGAATTGGTTCCAAATGTGCTTTCTGAAAATTCACATGTGCTAGTGAATATAGCTACAATAATCAAAACAGATTCACATTCATCGTCATGGCCCCTGTGTCAATCACAGGAACACACTTGTGTGTCTTCTATTAAATGGTCACATCTCAGTGACAACATACATGCTGCGCCCATTTGAAGGATACCACTAAGTACAAAGAACATTGTGCTGAGCCTAAGCAATTTTCATAATACTTCTATATTAGCCAAATGGGTATTAAACATGTAATTAAAAATTCATGATTATTATTACTTTGTATTCAAGTTTACGGTAGCTGTACTGAATATTTTAATAACTTCTCTCCTACAAATAGCACACAGGACATTATCGCGACCAAATTCATTTTAATTAGTCATATTATAAATTTTACTAGTGGCAATGCCCTGGCTGCCTGACAGAGAGAGAATGTGGCCTCTATATTCAAATGTAAATAACCAGAATGACATTTAAGAAACCATTGATTTTTAAAAAAATGCTTACAACCTCTGCTATTACCTTCACACCTAAAGACAATTGAGAGCTGAGTTGTACCTGTTAAAAAGGAAAGGCACTTTAAAGCAAAAGAAGAAAAATGCTTCTTTCACTGGCTTATTTTATTCCACTTGAGAACAAAGACTGTAATAAATTAACCACACAAATCACTGCGTGAAACAAAGGAAACAAAAGGGATGGTTTCTTTTCCTTGTACTGTCACTGGAATGAGTAGAGGACTGGTTTATTGAAACAGTAATTTTAATTAGTTTCCAGCAGATAGTGGCGTGAGCTTTTCAGCAGCAGCTCTTGTCCTAGTTTAGTATCTCATTCTCCAGCACATGGGTGAGTTCTCTTTATAGGCAAGAACTAACTGAGCCAGAGAGAGCAAAGCCACAGAAGAAAGAACATCAAACAGACTTCCTCATCTTGACAGGCCTCTAAGCACTGAACAAACGCATGCTCTGACCGTTGAGTACTGCTTCGACTAGGGCTTACCTACCAGTACACATTTTTCTTTTTCTTTTTGTCCATTTCAGCACTGTAGTAAAATGTGGCTTGGACAAAATAAAAATCCTCTTTTGAAAGCCAGGCAAAAGTATCAGTGGAAAAATTTATAAATGTGTTGTGGTTGCTTTCCATGTATTTTATAATCTATTGTATTTCTAAACCATATTGAAGATTCATAAATGCACCTACTACTCTTTCTATGGTCTGATAATTAAAAAGAACACACATGGTATGCACTCACTGATAAGTGAATATTAGTCCAAAAGCTCAGAATACTCAAGATACAACTCACAGACCATATAAAGCTCATGAAGAAGGAAGACCAAAACGTGGATGCATCAGTCCTTCTTAGAAGGACTCCTCCTCGAGGGAGGAAATACAGGGATCCAGCTATACCTCTCTTGGGCATATACCCAAAAGATGCCCCAACATATAAAAAAGACACGTGCTCCATTATGTTCATTGCAGCCTTATTTATAATAGCCAGAAGCTGGAAAGAACCCAGATGCCCTTCAACAGAGGAATGGATACAGAAAATGTGGTACATCTACACAATGGAATATTACTCAGCTATCAAAAACAACGACTTTATGAAATTCGTAGGCAAATGGCTGGAACTGGAAAATATCATCCTGAGTGAGCTAACCCAAACACAGAAAGACATACATGGTATGCACTCACTGATAAGTGGCTATTAGCCCAAATGCTTGAATTACCCTAAATGCCTAGAACAAATGAAACTCAAGACAGATGATCAAAATGTGAATGGTTCACTCCTTCTTTAAAAGGGGAACAAGAATACCCTTGGCAGGGAAGGGAGAGGCAAAGATTAAAACAGAGACTGAAGGAACACCCATTCAGAGCCTGCCCCACATGTGGCCCATGCATATACAGCCATCCAATTAGACAAGATGGATGAAGCAAAGAAGTGCAGACCGACAGGAGCCGGATGTAGATCGCTCCTGAGAGACACAGCCAGAATACAGCAAATACAGAGGCGAATGCCAGCAGCAAACCACTGAACTGAGAATAGGACCCCCGTTGAAGGAATCAGAGAAAGAACTGGAAGAGCTTGAGGGGGCTCTAGACCCCAAAAGTACAACAATGTCAAGCAACCAGAGCTTCCAGGGACTAAGTCACTACCTAAAGACTATACATGGACTGACCCTGGACTCTGACCTCATAGGTAGCAATGAATATCCTAGTAAGAGCACCAGTGGAAGGGGAAGCCCTGGGTCCTGCTAAGACTGAACTCCCAGTGAACTAGACTGTTGGGGGAGGGCGGTAATGGGGGGAGGGTTGGGAGGGGAACACCGATAAGAAAGGGGAGGGGGGAGGGGGATGTTTGCCCGGAAACTGGGAAAGGGAATAACACTCGAAATGTATATAAGAAATACTCAAGTTAATAAAAAAAAAAAGAGAAAAAAAAACATGAGTTTAAAAATATATAATTTCTCAACTATGTGAAAGAATATAAGGATACAATGTGAATTATATGAAGAGCTGCATAAAAAAAAAAAAGTGTGGAGCAGAGACTGAAGGAAAGGCCATCCAGAGACTGCCCCACCTGGGGACCTGTTCCATGTGCAGCCACCAAACCCAGTCACTATTGCTGATACCAGGAAGTGCTTGCTGACAGGAGCCTGCTATATGGATGTCTCCTGAGGCTCTGCCAGGGCCTTACTGATACAGATGAGGATGCTTGCAGCTAACCATCAGACTGAGCATGGGGACCCCAATGGAGGAGTTAGAGAAAGGACTGAAGGAGCTGAAGGGGTTTGCAACCCCATAGGAAGAACAACAATATCAATCAACCAGACGCCCCAAGAGCTCCTGGGACTAAATCACCAACCAAAGAGAACACATGGAGGGACCCATGGTTCTAGCAGCATATGTAGCAGAGGATGGGTCTTGTTGGACATCAATGGAAGGAGAGGCCCTTGGCCCTGTTAATGCTTGATGTCCCAGTGTATGAAAATGCCAGGGTGTTGAGGTGGGAGTGGGTGGATGGGAGGGGGAGAATTCTCTTAGAAACAGGGGGAGAGGGAATGGGAGAGGTGGAACCAGGAAAGGGGATAACATTTGAAATGTAAATACCTAAACTATTCAATAAAAAAGAATTCTTGATATGAATAATGCAAATTAATTTAATGATGGCATCCCACTCAGTCATTTAAAGTTTACAGCTTGAACCCTACTGCAACATATAAACTCTACCTCCTAGTAAGTCCAAGATGGATGGCTTTGTTACTGTCACATGGGTGCCCATTTTTCAGAAGGAAAGAGAAAGCAGCCTTCAATATGATCAAGTTCTTTCTTGCAGATGATACCCGTTTCTCATCTCCGGATGTGAGAATGGCAACAGTACTTGAGGATGTATCTACGGGCTTCATACCTTTGGAATATTGTACTCAGATGCAAGCTTCTCTTAAATGTATGAGTTCCAGTGAAAATTCCTGAAACTTCAATTAGGAAGAGAATCATGCAAATACATTTTACTGATAGTTAAGTTCAGTTTATCATTTGGCTTCCAGTTTATTCATAGAATGCTTTTAGGATCTTTATTCTACAAACTATAATTTCCATAATTTGAGTAATGTTTATTGCGGAAACTCATTCAAAGATTTTCAATCCCTTTTCACATTAGTAACAATGAGCAGGTGTTAAAAAATAATGTAGTTCTTTTGAATATAATGGTGCTAAATAAAGTAGTGAGCCTGCCAGTTTAAAATAATTTCATTTTCATTTTAATATTTGTTTAAACTGCACAGCACAACTTTGTACAGAGCTATTTTCAAGAAAGAACATAGTTGGCTTCTATACATTTCTCTCATTTTAAAAAATCAAAAGGTAGCACAGAGTAATATTTGCCTCAGTACATTGTCTACAGTGAAAACATTGGAAATCTTATCACCAACTAATGTTTGAGACCTCTTTCAGTAAATTATACTCAAAATTCATGGGTGAGAATTAAGACATAAAAGAATAAAATCAAACACTATTTCTCTTTATAGTTGTTATAAATTATAGGCATTTTTATATATAATAGCATTTTTTATGCAGGGTGGTAACGGCAGGTGTCTTTAATCCCAGCAGAGGACAGAGGCAGAGAGGCAGAGAGGCAGAGAGAGAGAGAGAGAGAGAGAGAGAGAGAGAGAGAGAGAGAGAGAGAGAGAGAGAGAGAGGCAGAGAGGCAGAGAGGCAGAAACAGAAACAGAGGGAGGCAGATCCTTGGGTTCAAGGCCAACCTGGTTTACAGAGAGAGTTCCAGGAAAGCCAAGGCTACACAGAGAAAACCTATCTTGAAAACTAAATAAAAATAGACAAAAAACCTTAGTATTGTGACTAAGATCTTTCATGTATGATTGTATAGTCGATTTTTATTACAAAATTTTACCCTACTTCATAATTTTGTTTCTAATTCAATAATAAAAAATCACAAAAATGGTTCTTTTGTGATGAAACAAAATTGAAAGTACTATTATACTTAAGACAGTATTATAACTTGCAAAATTCATCAACACTATACAGAAAATATAAAAGATAAACATATGTCCTTCAATGACAAGAAACAATTAAAGACATTAGGCACCATCATCCATGAGCTAAAGAAACAAGGACCACCGATCTACCTCAAATAATTGATTCTGTGAAAACTTTAATATTACCAATATTTAAGTTTAATCAGCTGAGAGATGAAAAGGTTTTGCTCAAAAGTTCTTTTTCTCATTCCTTGAGAGTTTGGTCTTGAAGCTTTGAGCAATGACACATAGGTTATTTTTCTTAGTGAGATGCACTCCCTTGTGACAGCTTTTGATAAACAACATCAGGATAACTAGGTGTGCAGGAGTGACACTGAGGGATGATAATGTGCTCAGTGTAGCCTTCTGAGCAATTACCTGATCCCAATTAAATTGTGCTAGCGCTAAATATCCAAAAAAGCAGGTCAGAAATTGACCTTCATTGTCCATCTTTATCTGAAAGTGAAACCCCTGGTGTTCTGTCACATAATTACCATCAAAGAAAATGCCTAGCAGTGGCTAAGCTCCCTCTATGCTTCAATGTCCTAGGTAGTAGAAAAATCAGGGGGAAAAATCATTCCTATCTTTTGTTTGCCACTGCATAGAAATATAATGAATGAAAGTAATCTCCAAACTTGAATCACCTATGACTCTAATTACCAAATTTTCTCCCCCCTTCTTTTCGCTTTTTGAAGCTTATTTTAAAAATCATCTCTGATTTTCAATAACATATCTCCACATATGCATCTTGAATAGTATTTTTTTTTTGTGCAGATGAATCATCTCAGCTCAGTGGCTTCTAAAGAATTCTTTTAGTCAGATTCAAGGAGTAATTTTTCAAAAGAGGTACATTTCATGGAAATGTTTTTGATAATTTTTTTCCCTTTCATCAAATACGAAACTATTTGTCCTAGAAGACAGCTAGTGACAATAGGAAGAGACTTTTGCCTGCTTTAAGGGGCAGGGTTAGCATTTATAATTTCACAGGAGCCTCGTTTCTCTTCTGTACTGCTACTGCACGCTGCCGTGCATTTATATGCGTGCTTGCATCCTAAGTAATTGTTTTGACCATTTGAAACGTCATTTTCCCAAAGTTCTGAGAGATTTAGTCAATTTCCATTTGCTCTTCTAATTAGTTATATATTTAGATTGCCCATGGATTTGCCATCAACTCTCTATTATCGAGTCAAGGGAAAGAAAAACAGAAATGTGTCTTCCTGAAAGCAGTGCTTTTCCGGCTCAAATATTATAGACAGGGGATGCTTCCAGTTTCTCTAGTGCCTGAGAATTTTCCCAAGTGAAGTTGTTTGAGACCTAGAGGTGAGAATGGGATCCTGTCACTTAAAAAATAATTACAATAAAAAATTTTAGTTTATTAGATACTGTGCTTACTGTTGAACTGGGAAACTATAGTGAGACGGTGTACATGAAATGAAACGTAAAATTGACAATTTAAGAAATTAACTTTTGACAGTGAATGGCTGGGTAGGTATGTTGTTGGAGGAGATATTGGGTGATATTCTAAGTGCTTCTCATACATTAATTGCTTAATACTCACAATGAACTTATTATTCTGGCACTATCAATATGATTATTTATAACACAGTGAGAAGTAATTGGGGCACAAAAAGGCTGAATTATTGACCCTAAGTCATTAAGATAGGCCACCCTGGTTTCTAACCGGCTGACTGACTACATTGCTGGGATTGGTGCTTGTTTCTTTGTTTGTTTTTTATCACAATACAATGTTGTCAATAATTACTTCTTTCAGATTCAGTTAAAGTCCAGCCCTGTGCAAGTTGGATTATAACACAAGACTTGTCCACATAGCATGATTTGTGAAATTCTGGCAAATGTTTTTTCTCCCAAAATTGTTTTCTTCATCTTTTGCCGGAACTTCCATGGCTAGCGAATTACTAAAGGGAAAATGTGCAATAAAAATATCCTTGAATTTTGTTTAGTGGCTACTGGGCTTTAGTTTGAGAAGAACAGGTTCTGAAGATAGACTGGCCTATTTTCCCAGTGATCTGAACTGCATTTTAAATGATACATCTTATGTATATTTTATCACAATGCAACAACTTCATTTCAGATTACAAATTCGACAAATAGATACAAAGCTCACATGGTTAAGACCCATGATGTATATGAATAATACACATTTCAAGAATTAGGTCTCTCTCTGTTTCAGTGTCCTCTTCTACAATGTGAGCATAAGGAAGGGATTTACGTGACATTAGTCCTGAAGCTTAAAGAAATTACAGATTTCTTTTTTTTTTTATTAACTTGAGTATTTCTTATATACATTTCGAGTGTTATTCCCTTTCCCGGTATCCGGGCAAACATCCCCCTCCCCCCTCCCCTTCCTTATGGGTGTTCCCCTCCCAACCCTCCCCCCATTGCCGCCCTCCCCCCACCAGTCTAGTTCACTGGGGGTTCAGTCTTAGCAGGACCCAGGGCTTCTCCTTCCACTGGTGCTCTTACTAGGATATTCATTGCTACCTATGAGGTCAGAGTCCAGGGTCAGTCCATGTATAGTCTTTAGGTAGTGGCTTAGTCCCTGGAAGCTCTGGTTGCTTGGCATTGTTGTATATATGGGGCCTCGAGCCCCTTCAAGCTCTTCCAGTTCTTTCTCTGATTCCTTCAACGGGGCTCCTATTCTCAGTTCAGTGGTTTGCTGCTGGCATTCGCCTCTGTATTTGCTGTATTCTGGCTGTGTCTCTCAGGAGCGATCTACATCCGGCTCCTGTCGGTCTGCACTTCTTTGCTTCATCCATCTTGTCTAATTGGGTGGCTGTATATGTATGGGCCACATGTGGGGCAGGCTCTGAATGGGTGTTCCTTCAGTCTCTGTTTTAATCTTTGCCTCACTCTTCCCTGCCAAGGGTATTCTTGTTCCCCTTTTAAAGAAGGAGTGAAGCATTCACATTTTGATCATCCGTCTTGAGTTTCATTTGTTCTAGGTATCTAGGGTAATTCAAGCATTTGGGCTAATAGCCACTTATCAATGAGTGCATACCATGTATGTGTTTCTGTGATTGGGTTAGCTCACTCAGGATGATATTTTCCAGTTCCAATCATTTGCCTACGAATTTCATAAAGTCGTTGTTTTTGATAGCTGAGTAATATTCCATTGTGTAGATGTACCACATTTTCTGTATCCATTCCTCTGTTGAAGGGCATCTGGGTTCTTTCCAGCTTCTGGCTATTATAAATAAGGCTGCAATGAACATAGTGGAGCACGTGTCTTTTTTATATGTTGGGGCATCTTTTGGGTATATGCCCAAGAGAGGTATAGCTGGATCCTCAGGCAGTTCAATGTCCAATTTTCTGAGGATCCTCCAGACTGATTTCCAGAATGGTTTTACCAGTCTGCAATCACACCAACAATGGAGGAGTGTTCCTCTTTCTCCACATCCTCGCCAGCATCTGTTGTCCCCTGAGTTTTTGATCATAGCCATTGTCACTGGTGTGAGGTGAAATCTCAGGGTTGTTTTGATTTGCATTTCCCTTATGACTAACGATGTTGAACATTTCTTTAGGTGTTTCTCAGCCATTTGGCATTCCTCAGCTGTGAATTCTTTGTTTAGCTCTGAGCCCCATTTTTTAATAGGGTTATTTGTTTTCCTGCGGTCTAACTTCATGAGTTCTTTGTATATTTTGGATATAAGGCCTCTATCTGTTGTAGGATTGGTAAAGATCTTTTCCCAATCTGTTGGTTGCCGTTTTGTCCTAACCACAGTGTCCTTTGCCTTACAGAAGCTTTGCAGTTTTATGAGATCCCATTTGTCGATTCTTGATCTTCGAGCATAAGCCATTGGTGTTTTGTTTAGAAAATTTTTTCCAGTGCCCATGTGTTCCAGATGCTTCCCTAGTTTTTCTTCTATTAGTTTGAGTGTGTCTGCTTTGATGTGGAGGTCCTTGATCCACTTGGACTTAAGCTTTGTACAGGGTGATAAGTATGGATCGATCTGCATTCTTCTACATGTTGACCTCCAGTTGAACCAGCACCATTTGCTGAAAATGCTATCTTTTTTCCATTTGATGATTTTGGCTCCTTTGTCAAAAATCAAGTGACCATATGTGTGTGGGTTCATTTCTGGGTCTTCAATCCTGTTCCATTGGTCTATCTGCCTGTCTCTGTACCAATACAATGCAGTTTTTATCACTATTGCTCTGTAATACTGCTTGAGTTCAGGGATAGTGATTCCCCCTGAAGTACTTTTATTGTTGAGGATAGCATTAGCTATCCTGGGTTTTTTGTTATTCCAGATGAATTTGCAAATTGTTCTGTCTAACTCTTTGAAGAATTGGATTGGTATTTTGATGGGGATTGCATTGAATCTGTAGATCGCTTTTGGTAAAATGGCCATTTTTACTATATTAATCCTGCCAATCCATGAGCATGGGAGATCTTTCCATCTGCTGAGGTCTTCTTCAATTTCCTTCTTCAGTGTCTTGAAGTTCTTATTGTACAGATCTTTTACTTGCTTTGTTAAAGTCACACCGAGGTACTTTATATTATTTGGGTCTATTATGAAGGGTGTCGTTTCCCTAATTTCTTTCTCGGCTTGATTCTCTTTTGTATAGAGGAAGGCAACTGATTTATTTGAGTTAATTTTATACCCAGCCACTTTGCTGAAGTTGTCTATCAGCTTTAGTAGTTCTCTGGTGGAACGTTTGGGATCACTTAAATATACTATCATGTCATCTGCAAATAGTGATATTTTGACCTCTTCTTTTCCGATCTGTATCCCCTTGACCTCCTTTTTTGTCTGATTGCTCTGGCTAGAACTTCAAGAACTATATTGAATAAGTAGGGAGAGAGTGGGCAGCCTTGTCTAGTCCCTGATTTTAGTGGGATTGCTTCAAGTTTCTCTCCATTTAGTTTAATGTTAGCAAGTGGTTTGCTGTATATGGCTTTTACTATGTTCAGGTATGGGCCTTGAATTCCTATTCTTTCCAGGACTTTTATCATGAAGGGGTGTTCAATTTTGTCAAATGCTTTCTCAGCGTCTAATGAAATGATCATGTGGTTTTGTTCTTTCAGTTTGTTTATATAATGGATCACGTTGATGGTTTTCCGTATATTAAACCATCCCTGCATGCCTGGGATGAAGCCTACTTGGTCATGGTGGATGATTGTTTTGATGTGCTCTTGGATTCGGTTTGCCAGAATTTTGTTGAGTATTTTTGCGTCGATATTCATAAGGGAAATTGGTCTGAAGTTCTCTTTCTTTGTTGTGTCTTTGTGTGGTTTAGGTATAAGAGTAATTGTGGCTTCGTAGAAGGTATTCGGTAGTGATCCATCTGTTTCAATTTTGTGGAATAGTTTGGATAATATTGGTATGAGGTCTTCTATGAAGGTTTGATAGAATTCTGCACTAAACCCGTCTGGACCTGGGCTCTTTTTGGTTGGGAGACCTTTAATGACTGCTTCTATTTCCTTAGGAGTTATGGGGTTGTTTAACTGGTTTATCTGTTCCTGATTTAACTTCAGTACCTGGTATCTGTCTAGGAAATTGTCCATTTCCTGAAGATTTTCAAGTTTTGTTGAATATAGGTTTTTATAGTAAGTTCTGATGATTTTTTGAATTTCCTCTGAATCTGTTGTTATGTCTCCCTTTTCATTTCTGATTTTGTTAATTTGGACACACTCTCTGTGTCCTCTCGTTATTCTGGCTAAGGGTTTATCTATCTTGTTGATTTTCTCAAAGAACCAACTTTTGGTTCTGTTGATTCTTTCTATGGTCCTTTTTGTTTCTACTTGGTTGATTTCAGCTCTGAGTTTGATTATTTCCTGCCTTCTACTCCTCCTGGGTGTATTTGCTTCTTTTTGTTCTAGAGCTTTTAGGTGTGCTGTCAAGCTGCTGACATATGCTCTTTCCTGTTTCTTTCTGCAGGCACTCAGCGCTATGAGTTTTCCTCTTAGCACAGCTTTCATTGTGTCCCATAAGTTTGGGTATGTTGTACCTTCATTTTCATTAAATTCCAAAAAGTTTTTAATTTCTTTCTTTATTTCTTCCTTGACCAGGTTATCATTGAGTAGAGCATTGTTCAATTTCCACGTATATGTGGGCATTCTTCCCTTATTGTTATTGAAGACCAGTTTTAGGCCGTGGTGGTCCGATTGCACGCATGGGATTATTTCTATCTTTCTGTACCTGTTGAGGCCCGTTTTTTGACCAATTATATGGTCAATTTTGGAGAAAGTACTATGAGGAGCTGAGAAGAAGGTATATCCTTTTGCTTTAGGATAGAATGTTCTATAAATATCCGTTAAGTCCATTTGGCTCATGACTTCTCTTAGTCTGTCGACATCACTGTTTAATTTCTGTTTCCATGATCTGTCCATTGATGAGAGTAGGGTGTTGAAATCTCCCACTATTATTGTGTGAGGTGCAATGTGTGTTTTGAGCTTTAGTAAGGTTTCTTTTACGTATGTAGGTGCCCTTGTATTTGGGGCATAGATATTTAGGATTGAGAGTTCATCTTGGTGGATTTTTCCTTTGATGAATATGAAGTGTCCTTCCTTATCTTTTTTGATGACTTTTAGTTGAAAATTGATTTTATCTGATATTAGAATGGCTACTCCAGCTTGCTTCTTCTGACCATTTGCTTGGAAAATTGTTTTCCAGCCTTTCACTCTGAGGTAATGTCTGTCTTTGTCTCTTCGGTGTGTTTCCTGTAGGCAGCAGAATGCAGGGTCCTCGTTGCGTATCCAGTTTGTTAATCTATGTCTTTTTATTGGGGAGTTGAGGCCATTGATGTTGAGAGATATTAAGGAATAGTGATTATTGCTTCCCGTTATATTCATATTTGGATGTGAGGTTATGTTTGTGTGCTTTCATTCTCTTTGTTTTGTTGCCAAGACGATTAGTTTCTTGCTTCTTCTAGGGTATAGCTTGCCTCCTTATGTTGGGCTCTACCATTTATTATCCTTTGTAGTGCTGGATTTGTAGAAAGATATTGTGTAAATTTGGTTTTGTCATGGAATATCTTGGTTTCTCCATCTATGTTAATTGAGAGTTTTGCAGGATACAGTAACCTGGGCTGGCATTTGTGTTCTCTTTGGGTCTGTATGACATCAGTCCAGGATCTTCTGGCCTTCATAGTTTCTGGCGAGAAGTCTGGTGTGATTCTGATAGGTCTGCCTTTATATGTTACTTGACCTTTTTCCCTTACTGCTTTTAATATTCTTTCTTTATTTTGTGCGTTTGGTGTTTTGACTATTATGTGACGGGAGGTGTTTCTTTTCTGGTCCAATCTATTTGGAGTTCTGTAGGCTTCTTGTATGCCTATGGGTATCTCTTTTTTTAGGTTAGGGAAGTTTTCTTCTATGATTTTGTTGAAGATATTTACTGGTCCTTTGAGCTGGGAGTCTTCACTCTCTTCTATACCTATTATCCTTAGGTTTGATCCTCTCATTGAGTCCTGGATTTCCTGTATGTTTTGGACCAGTAGCTTTTTCCGCTTTACATTATCTTTGACAGTTGAGTCAATGATTTCTATGGAATCTTCTGCTCCTGAGATTCTCTCTTCCATCTCTTGTATTCTGTTGGTGATGCTTGTATCTACGGCTCCTTGTCTCTTCCTTTGGTTTTCTATATCCAGGGTTGTTTCCATGTGTTCTTTCTTGATTGCTTCTATTTCCATTTTTAATTCCTTCAACTGTTTGATTGTGTTTTCCTGGAATTCTTTCAGGGATTTTTGCGATTTCTCTCTGTAGGCTTCTACTTGGTCTCTAAGGGAGTTCTTCACGTCTTTGTTGAAGTCCTCCAGCATCATGATCAAATATGATTTTGAAACTAGATCTTGCTTTTCTGGTGTGTTTGGATATTCCATATTTGTTTTGGTGGGAGAATTGGGCCCCGATGGTGCCATGTAGTCTTGGTTTCTGTTGCTTGGGTTCCTGCGCTTGCCTCTCGCCATCAGATTATCTCTAGTGTTACTTTGTTCTGCTATTTCTGACAGTGGCTAGACTGTCCTATAAGCCTGTGTGTCAGGAGTGCTGTAGACCTGTTTTCCTCTCTTTCAGTCAGTTATGGGGACAGAGTGTTCTGCTTTCGGGCGTGTAGTTTTTCCTCTCTACAGGTCTTCAGCTGTTCCTGTGGGCCTGTGTCTTGAGTTCACCAGGCAGCTTTCTTGCAGCAGAAAAGTTGGTCTTACCTGTGGTCCCGTGGCTCAAGTTCGCTTGTGGGGTGCTGCCCACGGGCTCTCTGCAGCGGCAGCAACCAGGAAGACCTGTGCCGCCCCTTCCGGGAGCTTCAGTGCACCAGGGTTCCAGATGGCCTTTGGTGTTTTCCTCTGGCGTCCGTGTTGTGTGCACAGAGAGCAGTCTCTTCTGGTTTCCCAGGCTTGTCTGCCTCTCTGAAGGTTTAGCTCTCCCTCCCACGGGATTTGGGTGCAGAGAACTGTTTATCCGGTCTGTTTCCTTCAGGTTCCGGCAGTGTCTCAGGCAGGGGTCCTGCTGCTCCTGGGCCCTCCCCCACGGGAGCCCAGAGGCCTTATACAGTTTCCTCTTGGGCCAGGGATGTGGGCAGGGGTGGGCAGTGTTGGTGGTCTCTTCCGCTCTGCAGCCTCAGGAGTGCCCACCTGATTAGGCGGTGAGGTCTCTTTCCCACGGGGTCTGGGAGCAGAGAGCTGCTGCGGGCCGGGATCTGCGGGCGTGGGACCTCCGGCAAACACAGGACGTGCCAGGTCCTAGATGAACTCTGCCTCTGTGTGTTCCGATCTCAACAGGCAGCTCTCTTGCAGCAGACAAGTTGGTCTTACCTGTGGTCCCGAGGCTCAAGTTTGCTCGCGGGGTGCTGCCCAAGGGCTCTCTGTGGTGGCAGCAACCCCAGATTTCTTATTCCAAATCTTCAATAGAGCACTACATTGTATCTGGTAAATTGTAAGTTTTCATTAACAATCTGTTGAACAAATGACTGAACACTCATTATGTATTACTTTTATGTATATACTTTACAAGGATCATGTCATCTTGATATATAAAAATGTCTTTCCTGAGACACATGAAATGGGAATGGGGGAGAATATTGAAGGGAAAGAGAACCTTGGCAGGTCAATCTGCCCGATCCCGCTTTGAGTTTTGAATCATTGCTCAAAGATATAACCATATAAGCACCTAAATGAGTTTCTTCAATTGTATCAAATTCACCTAGAGAACTTGCTAAAACCTGGATTGCAGGAGATCTTTCACAGATTTTCTGAATTGTTAGGTCTGAGATAAGATCCAGAAATTTGCATGTTCAAGAGTCATAGATAATTTGAATAGAATTCCCCAGCAGACCACTTAAAACATTGAGTTAATCTTGCTTTATTTGTAGATGATTGCATATTCACAACCAGTAAGACAGGAAGCCTAGAAATGCTATTTCATGCCCCATTTAGTCAAATTTTCCCAGTGGTAACCTCCTGCAAAATCATAGTGCAATATCACAATGGCATCAATAGAATTCACCAGTGTTGGGTAGTAGGTGTCTTGGCAACTGATCTAAAAATGAAAAATGCAGTCCCTTGTCAGTCCTGGCCACCTATTAATATCCTGGAAGGCTTATCAAAAATGTCCAAGCCCCAGATAAGAACCAAAAATCAAAAACACTGAGGGCATATCTGGACCCTTGCAACAGTGCAGCCTTTTAAAAAGAGTTTGTATTGTAAATGGTTCTTAAGTTCAGAGCAGAGGGCAAGCTCAAAACTCTGAAACTGCTATTAAAACTGAAGTTAGCCAAGTAAATCTTCCTCTCAGATATTTATGCTGATTTTCAAGATTGAGGAAGCACAGTTAACTGAAAGTCTAGACATGAAAGCTATTGCAATAGAGGAAAAACTGGACTCCGAAGAGAGTGATAGTTTTCCCACCAAATACTCTATGAAGACCATGGTGCTCACTATGAAGGACCTAGAAATAATTTTGGCAAAGACTCTTTCAGTAATTATCTAAATTTCTTCTACTGCTGGGTGGAAAAATGGTCCCTTTAGAACATAGTTAAATGTGTTCATTAAAAACTGACTCCTCATTTCGTATTTTAGGGGAGTAAGGATTCCTATGCATTTGACTATACATATTTCAAGTTCTGTGCATTGTGGATTTCCCAGCATTTTCAACCAAGAAAATCGAGGCCTACCATGGACAAGAAATTATTCTGGCCATAATTTGTAGTAACACTATTGCTTTTCAATTAGAAACTACCACACATGGGTTTTGTTTGTTTGTTTGTTTGTTTGTTTTACTTTCAGTAACTGG
The DNA here is from genome assembly GCF_021556685.1 of Rattus norvegicus. NCBI lineage: Eukaryota > Metazoa > Chordata > Mammalia > Rodentia > Muridae > Rattus > Rattus norvegicus. The sequence continues at coordinate 59,456,244 of NC_141554.1, forward strand.
TCACATACTAGCTTTACATTATGTATGCTTTGTGGTATTCATGTCTGTGCCATTAAGTAATCTCCACAATCTTCAAGAAAACAGAATATGGTGCCAGTCTTTGTTTCTTTTCTGGTTACTCTTGGCTTACAGAAAATTCCACTAGGCTACTCCCAGGAACCTAGCCACAGCACCATAGCAACAGCTTACATCATTACATGCCACCAGGTGATAGCCTATAAGGCCTACCTCAGCTATTCCAGGTCTTTCTCTCTCTTCTCTCTCTCTGTCTGTTTCTCTCTGTCTCTCTCTCTCTTTCTCTCTCTGTCTCTCTGTCTCTGTCTCTGTCTCTCTCTCTATCTCCTATTCCCCCACTCCTTCATTTTCTTTGTCCCCACATATTCCTGCCTGACTTCTGCCTCTCATCTTTTTTTCTGTCCTTCTCTGTCCCCCACCCCACCCCTTCCTTAGTCTCTACCCCTTTCTAGGTTCCTGTCCCTTCACCGGCCAATTAATCTTTATACTAGATCTGTCTCCTGGCTTGATTTTGTTCAGGGGAACACCTTGCTTGTTTCTGCTGCTGCTTCACTATGCTGCATTATACTACCCTTTTACAAAATACCACAGTTGCTGTGATTAAATACTCTGACAAAATCAGCCCATGGGAAAAAGGGTTCTAGGTTAGAGTTCACCATTGCCTGGAAGTCTTAATGGCTTCAGAAAGCTGGCAATATTGCTTTCAGAGTCAAGAAGGAGAGAGAATGAAATACATATGCTCAGCTCCCTTGCTCCTTTTCATTCAGTCCAGGGCTCAGCCCTTGCAACAGTACTGGCCATATTTAGTATAGGACTTCCCAACTCAGTTAGTTCAATGAAGAAAATTTCTCACATGTATGCTCATAGACCAAATCATTCCAGGGAACCGCTCATTGGAAGTCTCTTGCAAGGTAATTCCAGACATTGCTAAGATGACAATTAAAATTACCCACCACAGTGCTGTGCAAGGCAGCTCTATAAGCCCCTGTGTACATGTTCTGTCAACGATAACCAATTTTTAAAGCAGCATTGTCATTAACCACAAAGGGTAATAGCAAATCTATGAAATGTCATAATTATTTTCTCAGGTTATACTTCAAATATCAAAATCTTCAACAGCTGAAAAGACCTTACAACAACCATATGGATAACCACTACATTATGGCACAGATTAAAATGATAATGACAACAATTATACCTTGAGTGTCTGAGGGTAATATGAATCAATCTAGGTGGTTTTCTAAAATGCCACATCCTCAAAATAAGTTATGACCTGTTGATGCCTAATTAACCCTTCCTGACATGAGTGTCCACTGTAATTATTTCTTTACTGTCTTTTAGTCTTCGGTGGTCTCTAGGGTTTAGTTGTCAAAATAACTCAAAGATGGGCACTTTGTTCCTATTAACCCCAGGAAACATTTCCACATGCAGGTAATTCTCAGGTCGTTTGACCTTTGCATTTGCTGAGGAGGAAAACATTAGTGGTTTGCTCTTTCAATAAGAAACAGTAACTAACTCTGAATAACATCAAACACACACACACACACACACACACACACACACACACACTTGTTACTTTCTTTATGAAGGCAAATATTTAACAATTGTGCAAATGGAAGATTTAGAGAAAAAAACATGCTTCCATTTTTTATTTTCCTTCCTTTCTTCCTACATATAATTCCTTCCTGGATCTTAGTGCCCCTCTACTTATATTATTATATATTTTTTTTGGTTTTCATATTTTACAATACAAAACTCATACATTACTAATGTAACAGGGGCTAACAGCTTTGGAGGCAATTGAGGAAGAACCTCCTCTTCTTAGTGTACTTTGGGCCCTACTTTCTGGTTTTTCTAGCAATGCTAGAAAGGCAATTATCAGTCTTACATCTCCTTAAGTTTTAAATTATCATATGGTAGTAGTGGTATCTGGACTGTGTTGATACCCATTAAAGCAAAGCTACTTCCTCCTGTTCAAACAAACAATAATAAAAAAAACCCCAAAATAACAAAACAAACAAAAAATAAAATAGAATATAAGTTCTACCTCTGACTCTGGGTAGAGATCTGATTGATATTCTAAACTACCTGGAACATTACACATTATTGTTTCTGCCCTTAAGAATTAATCCTATCTACAGACACCAAATCTGACCCTGTTGCCCTTGCCAAGAGATGCTTGCTGAAAGGAACCTGGTGTAGTTGCTGCTTGGGAGGTTCAGTCAGCAACTGACCAATGCAGATGTAGATGCTCGGAGCCAAACATCACACCGAGCCTGGGACTCAGGTGTGGGAGCTGGCAGAAAGACTGGAGGAGGGGAGGGGGATTGCAACCCCATAGGAAGAATGTCAGCTGTCCAGTCTATCCAGTTCTCCCAGGGACTAGACCACCTACCAAGTTGTGTACAGGGAAGGATCCAATGTTCCAGATTCATATGTAGCAAAGGATGGCCTTGTCTGACATCAATGGGAGGGCAGGTCTTGGTCCTTTGGAAGTTTGTTGCCCTAGCACAGGGAGATGCTGGAGGGGTGGGGCAGTAGATGGTAGGTAGGTGGGGGAGCACACTCATAGAGGCAAACGGGAGGGAGGAGAGAGAGATTATAGGATAGGGGGCTTGTGGAGGAGTAACCAGAAAGTAGAATATTATTTGAGATGTAAACTAATAGAATGATTAATAATAATGATAATAAAAATAAAAGAATTAATCTAAATATGTCTGTCAATCATTTGGATGAGTCTACACTCCACCCCAACCTAGGAAATCTGAGTTAACTGAAAGCATGCTAAGGAACGAGAGGACTAATTACCCTCTAATGAGATAATATACTTTTCCTTCCTTTCCTTATCCTCTTCTTCAGTGCAGTCATAGAGTTCCCATGAAGTAGCAGTGGGAGCCTATATATGTTTTCCTTTGTCTTTTCTTTCTTTTTATTTCTGATACTTGGCAAAGCCATGGTCCGAGTAGTAACAGTTCAAATGCAACTGAAGCTAAAACTTCATCAAGAGATAATTGTATAAGATGACACCCAATAGACCCAACCAATACCCTCCCACTTCCATAAATAACAGTGATGATGAGAGGACATTGACTGAGTAAACAGAAAGATTGTTATGTGATAAAGAAGACAGATAAACTGAAAGGCACACCTCCTAACACAAGTTTCTGTTTGGCAAAAATCACCCTTAATCTTTCCCCAAAAGTCAAATGCCTCCTGCAAAACCATCTAGATCTTGTCAATCCAGATAGCCTATATCAGCTCAATCAGCCTGTATGGCCCTTCTTATTGTCAAATAAAAACATATTTGCTTTTCTGCCATTTTCCTTTTTGTACCTTCCCCCTGAGAGAGCCTTGGTAGTTTGATTCCCAATAAATCCTTTTCTTAAACCCACAGAACTGTCTAGTTTAGTAATTTCTCTGTGGCATATCTGGTTGGAAAACCTAGCAGAGACACTGGACCAACCTAAAGGACCCCTTGTTCCTCATAACTGAACCAAGTTGCCAATTTTTGAACCTCCTGGGTGCAGATAAATTTCTTCAACTGGCTAGTGTCATCCACCATATGTGACTTCAAGTTTTTAGAGTTCGCATCTTTGGCTGTTTCTCCCTAGTCTCTCTCCACACTCTCATCCCTTACTCCTTCATTGGCTCACTAGGTCCTGTCTTTCTTGACTCCTGGAGAGATCACTGCTGCAAAAGTCACACTGGTGTGTCAGGCAGCTTCTGTATAACCTATAGTAATAGAGGAGGAACACACTTCCACTGATCCTGAGCATCTCTTAGACAAGTCCCTTTCTCTTTGGTGACATCCTCAGATTGAGACTCTGTCAACAAAGCACTTACCCTTCCCTCCCTGTGTATCTATTCCTATCCTATTGGAATCCTCTAGTGGGATTCTTATGGCCCTTTTCCCAAGTCTTTCTCACATCTGTGCTCCTCCTGATAAATCTCTCTCTCTCTCTCTCTCTCTCTCTCTCTCTCTCTCTCTCTCTCTCTCTCTCTCTCTCTCTCTCTCAGCTTGTTCTGTCTCTAACCATGGGGCTCTTTTTCAGAATTAATTATATCTAAGCTTTCTCTTCTCTCTACTCTTGAAAATCTTTGCTCCCCACTTGCTTTAGTTCCTCCTTCTAATCACTAAATTCAGCTCTACAAATATGTTTTTTGAATGTGGAAATATTGAAATATTGTCGCAGGCTGTTCTGCCTTACTAAAAAGCTGGCCCTAGAGTTGGGGTTTGGTCTGCCCTAGAACAGAGAATGTTTGTTTAAAACTTTCCTTCAAAGTCTCTGTCCTGGGTCAGGCTGGCCACCTGACTCTGAGAAGGAGGAGGAGAATCAAGCAGACCATACAGAAACAAAGACACTTTACACTAAAGAACAACTAAAAGATCAACGATTTCCAATAGAGCAATAGAGGTTACAAATGACAAAGTGTAATCACGGATGTTTAGTTATCTGATTTTTTCCCCTTTTCCCCCTTGTTTTTTTTTAACTTTGTTTGAAACTTTTGTTGAAATGTAAACTTTTCTCTGTCTCAGGATCTATAAGATCACTGGGGCATGGTTTAAGAAAATCTGTCCTATTCAAGGTTATGGATGTCTTTAAAATTTCTGTTGAAAGATAAACTTTCTTGTCTCAGGATTTGTAAGATAGTTAGGGTATAGTTGAAAAATATCTGTAAAGTTCCAAGCAGAAACAAGTTACCTTATAGTTTGTTACAAAAAGGGTTAATAGTTTTAAATATATGTGTGTATATATATATATATATGTATGTTACATGTATATATGTATATCTATACATATGGACAGATATGTTTTAAATATATTATCTTAATTTGCTGCAGCATACTATGTATGATACTTGGATTCACCATTCATTTAGAAAAGTAAAGATGATTTAAGATGATTTATTTTATTCAAGATGGTTTCTTATATTTTACTTTTCTTAGACAAAGAAAGCAGCACTAGGCCTCGAAGATGTATTATTTTCCATACATTAAGAAGGCAATAGTATGCTGATGCCAAGATATACTTGCACATAGGAGCCATGTATGGCTGTCCTCTGAGAGGCTATGCCAGCACCTGACTAAGACAGAGGCAGACACTCACAGCCAACCATTGGACTGAGCCCAGGAACCCCAATGCAAGAGTTAGGGAAAGGACTGAAGGAACAAATCATAGGAAGAACAACAATATCAACCAACCAGACCCCTCAGAGTTCCCAGGGAGTTAAGCACCAACCAGAGAGTACACATGGATGGGTCCATAGCTCCTGCTACATATGTAGCATCAGTGGGAGGGGAGGTGCTTGGTCGTGTGGAGGCTTGATACCCCAGAGAAGGGGGATGCTAGAGAGGTGAGGCAGGAGTGGGTGCGTGGATGGGAAAGCAGCCTCTTAGAGGCAAAGGGGAGGGGGAAGGGGTGGGGGACATCACTGAGGGGAGACCAGGAAGGAGGACATTTGAAATGTAAACAAATAAAATAATAATTTTTTTAAAAGAAGGCAATAGTAGGCCTTAAAAGTATTTTAAGCTAAGAAGAATTTTTGTATGGCAATTTTTGTCCTGAAAGTGGAAAATGACAAATGAAGACAAAACCATGAACAAGGTTTATGGAAAGTAGGACTTAAAAATATTTGTTTAATGATTGAGGTTTATAAATTCCTAATGTTATAATGGTCTCCTCTGGTGGTTAACAGAAATTGGCTTAAACGTGTATGTCTAACTATTTATGACTATGCTAATTACTCAATACCAGGCTTCTAGAAAAATTTAAATAGAAACATGTATTTGATAAAAAATGTATGTCTGATAAATAAGGTTTATAATTTCCTAAGATCCACCCAGCTTAACAATAACTGAGTTGAAGATATACGTCCAGCCTCCTTGTTTTTGCTAACTTTGTTAAACTTTAGCTATTTGTATAAAATGAGTCACACAAGAATCTGTAACGTACTATAAAGGATCATAAAAGTAAGGTTCCCAGTCTCTCTGTGGACTCTAATAAAGGTTTAAAGTCTTATTTTGATATTAAGGGATCCTCAATTAAATATGTAATTCAAAAATTTAAGGCTCAAACTTAACAAGGATAGAACTGTAAACCTAAAAACATACTAATTTGTTGTAAACTGTTAGAGATAATGAAAGTATTCAAGTTAATGGTCATATACCTTACAAACAATCAAGTTCTTTAATGTGCTCAAAGTTAGAGGAACTGTATCACAAAGACGACAACCACTGATTTACAAGCATATGCTTTCAGCCTTTTAAATATGTTACCAAGGTTACGTCTGAAGCTAGTAACTAAAACCTGATTAAAGTTTGTCTAAAGTCAGGTGTACTCAATAGATTACATGAAGGTCCTCAACCTTCCCTCAGAGAGACCTGCTGAATTTAAGATGTTTGATGAATAAAGCTCTCTCTGAGAGACAGAAATACCAGCTTCTGAAAACCTAAGGAAGAATCCATCTGTACCTACTTTGAGTGTGGTAAGGCAGACTACTGGGCAAAGAACTGTTTCATGCCTTTCCCATTGCAAGAGCTCTGCCCAAACTGTGGACACCACAAGGTAGTCTGCTCTACTCTGCCATGCCGATGTAGGCTGGATTGTGGAAATTCTTCCACCACAGAAAAATCTCTCAGATCTGCATCTGGTAGCTGGAGACTAATGCTTCCCCGTGTGGTGGTGGAAGACTTAATGCTTCCCTGTGTGGTGGGCAAAGACTGACAACATGTGACCCCAACAAAGTCATCAAGATCACCATAGAGGTTTCCAGGCTTGCTGTCCAGGTATCAATAAGTCTCTGTCATTTTAATTGATACTTATGCCTCTTGGTTATACTTCCTGATCAAATGTATCTTTTTCAGATCTCCATGATATTGATGACAGCTCCTCTCTTCATCATACAGTTTAGCAACAGGAAGCCAACCTCACCCAGTCTCTCCCAGCAGGCTGCAGCTACTATGTCAGTCCATTCATAGAGAGTGTGATTTCAACTGTCCAAAGTTCTGGCTTTAGAGTAACTTCGGGTGCAAAAGATGGATATAAATGGATACTTGCTGGTGATAACAATTTTAAAACATTTTTTAAAAAGAATTTAAATTATCATAGTCTCTTGAATAAAAACAATAAGCCTTGTTTTTCCTGGAGCTACTAGGTCTCCTGTTGAGGTAGGTAAACTCACAGGTTTACACTGTGTGACATACTTTATACTGGAAAAGGTAAACTAAAAAACAGCTTTCAAAAGAAGAAAAGAATTCAAATTACCATGCTGTTGGTATTGACAGAAAATTTGCTTTGCATTATATCTTTATTTTTAAAAAGAACAAAAAAAATCCCTTGCTTTTCAATGATAACTCTTTGTAAAGAAACATTTATGTCTAATATTAGAAGACTGAATATTTTCAGATGAAAAGAGTCAGTTTAAAGTTTAAATAGTGGAGGTCTTAAGAAGTGATTAAAAGTATGTGCAAAAGAGATTTAAAGATAATACAATGGAGTTATTGATAAGTTATTAATCCAGTCTTGGTAATTGTTACAAGGACTGGCTACTAACATTTTAGAAAGCATAGTCACAGGCTCAAATTTAAGTATTCTTTGGTTGTTTTCTAAATATAGATTTAAAAGTGTTTCTCATTATGCTGAAAACACCTCTGTCTAATCTATATATACACAGACATCTGGATACAGAGAAAGTGATGTTATTTCTCTGCCAGGGAAATGAGTCAATTCATGCCAGATTAAAACACACACACACGCACACACACACACACACACACACACACACACACACACACACACACACACACACACACACACACTGGGGAGGGTGGTGTATTGGGAAGCTGCTCTTAGCCAGGCAAGTTCACTGGCCCCAAGGAAGGAAGCCAGGGAAGTCGCCACGGAAATGGACAAAGAGAGGGAAGAGAGAGAGAAAAATATTTGGGCAGAGAGAGGGAGAGGAGAGAAAGTTAGAGAAAAGCAGGAGAGAGGACAGGGGGAATGAAATGTCTAGGTTACTTAGGGAAGATCCTCAGCCCCTGGGCTGGAAAGTTCATGGTTGGGGTCAAGGTAAGCCAGGTAGGGACTGAGGAATGCTGGGAGAATGTGGAGGCCCAGTCAGCTTTGGTGTGTAAAGTATGCACCTTAGCCCCTTCTCCCAAACAAAAAGTGTTCCTTTTTATCCCAGAATCACCTTTTGGGTCCTCAAGCTCTTCTTCCCCTTTGTTCCCGTTCCTGTCAGGAAATGTGTCTTATTACTGACTCATATTTCTATTTGTTGATAACTTCTCAGGTTTGATCTTGCTATAGCTAGAAGGTATAAATTCAGTTGAGCTGTTTACCTTCACTAATTAACTGTGTTTTCTACAGTGAGGATTTCAGTGCAGATTGCAGACAGTGGTCATGCTAAGAATGAAGCGATAAAATGTTAATCTCTTTTGTCAACTTTAAAGGATTCATGCAAGCTTTAGAGAGACCAAGATTTAGATCTACGTCTTAGGGTACAAAACAACACCCCCTCTTTTGGGTGCCTGTTCTGTTTGTCTTCCTGACCTCCAGGCAGCAAGACAAGCTGGAAAATTGAAAGATTGCCTTAGGCTCCTTAATCTTTTCTTCTGCCCCTACTCGATAGTTGTCCCTGCAGATGTTTGCTAAGCTGACAGAAACCATTTAGGAATCAACTTTGATTCTGCAACTGCCCCAAAATGAACACACCTCACTAGTTCAGATGATCCTGCAGAATTGGTGAGCCTTGGATGTGGTCAACACTGATGGAAACCAGTCCAGCCAAGTGAAAGAGATTAGTGTGCAAACTTGTGTTTATTCCTTGACTCCAGAGGCCAACTCCAAGACTGTGCTCTCTTTTGGATTCTTAGATTCTACCCTTACTCAGCCCACTGATTTCTATCCTCATAATGTGATTGCTCCCAATCTCTTCAGGTTCTTTCAGGCAAAATTACCTGATGGTCTGAAAATTCTTTATGTAATTTCTTCAGGTATCTTAATGTTGTGTGCCAGCTTGAGCCCCTGTTTGGACCAGCATTCCAGACCTTCCTCTTTTCAAACCCTTCAGTCAGCAGGAAATAGCCAGAGAACTCATCACACATTATCATTAACAAAAGGCTGGAATATTTGGTCCAAATCCCTACCCCACCTCCAGCTCTGCCGAATGTCCACGCTAGTGGTGTTACCGCTCTAAACTGAAGAACTTTGGCTAAAGTAAACAAATTATTCTTATTGGGAAATAAGCCTTAAGAGCAGATTTCCTAAGGTAGCTTCCACTTTGCAAGTGAAAGAACAACACAAACCCCATTTGTCTCCATTTAAGGACCAGGCTTGATTTCACAAAGAAGGTCATTAAGGCACCAGCTCTAGGAACAGAACATAAGTCCCAGAAATTAGGCCACAAGACTTCACCTCCAGGAACAGATCATAAAATCTAGAAACAATGTCATAAAATCCCCTCCCAAAGAACAGTTTGGGATAACCACAAGAATGGGAAAACATCCCAGGATGAGCCATTTGTGCTGGGCAGCCCTTTCTCATTCTGTAGTTAAATGTTCATGACATAGGAATGAATACCACTGATCACCTGGCACAAGCCAATCAGAAGCTGACTCCTGTGACCTCTCCAGCACCCACCAATGAAATTTTAGATTACCTAACCCACTCTCTAAATATAGAAGAACTAACATAATAGCCAATCAAAGTTATACTGAGTAACAGCTTTGGCCCTACCAATCATATTATCGATTACTTAATCCTTCTAGAGAGTTCCCATGGTTCCCTATAAGAAAGCCTGTGTGTCTTTGTCTAGGGTCGCCGTTTGCGAATGGTTGCCCCCTCCCCCCCCCATGCTGGTCTTTTCTGCAAAATAAACACTGTCTTTGCATACCAACTGACCCTGGGGTCTTCCTTCAGCGATTTTCAGACCCTTACACAAGGAACCGTCATTAATCTTTCAGGAGCCTCCCCCAATCTTCCCTAGAAGTTCAATTATCTCTAGTAAAGGTACCCAGTATCTATTCAATCCAGGCAACCAGTAACAGGTCAGGTCACCACTCGCTCAGTGACAGATAAAATCTGCTTGCTTTTCTGCCACTTTGCACTTTTTTACTCTGCCCTCCATCGAAAGATATCCTTGACAGTTTGATCCTTAATAAATCAGAGAGAGAGAGAGAGAGAGAGAGAGAGAGAGAGAGAGAGAGAGAGAGAGAGAGAGAGAGCGAGCGCGGAGGGAGGGTCTGGTTTGTAGCAACCACTTTGCCCTTTTCTTTATCCTTATACTTTAGAACAACTATCACGTCATTTTCGTTACATTTTAATTTTTCTTGAATGGCGTTATTAGTAGATATAAACAACCTTTTTATAACAAGACAGAGACTTGGTATCTTAAAACAAGAGAAACAGTCATTCAGAATTCTGGAGGCAGTTGTTGGCAGAGACTGGTTCCCCCTCAAGCCTGGTTCCCTCCTCTTTTTAAATTCTTAACCAGCTTTGCCTGCAAACTTCCTCATGCCTGCAGTGCTAGGGCTTCAGCCTCTGCCTCAGTCACTACATTGTGGAGTGTGTGTGTGTGTGTGTGTGTGTGTGTGTGTGTGTGTGTGTGTGTGTATTCATCTCTTCTCTTTTTCTACTGATTTTAGTGCTGGATTCTGGCCCACATATATCAGTGCAGAGTCATCTTAACTGATTATATCTGTAATGCTATTTCCAAATGAGGTTACAATCCAAGGATTGTAACCTAGGAATTTCACATGCCTCTTTGGCTGTGTGCATACATGCACAAGTGCACATACACATATGCATATGCACCACACATATATACAAACACACACAAATCTGCATATACTTAAATTTTTCCTATAAATAAACAGAGATGATTTGAATTGTCTATGTGCATCCTGTATATATTTCCATTTCAACATGAACTAAATCTATTGACTTGTTTCTACCAATCAGGGGGTGTCACTTCTGATATTAGATTATATAAGTGCAAATTTTTTCTTTCTAGAAAATTCTTTCCAATTTTGCTTTGATGAAATAGACATCATATTTGTAAGGAAGCTGCCTATGAAAAGGTTCGTGCAGAAAGAAATTGAGGGAAGCTTTTGGACAATAGCCAGTTAGGAACTGAGGCCTTAAGTAATTAAATTCCAGTAATGTGGTGGTTATTTTTTGTCAACTTGATACAGACTACAGCCATCAGAGAAGAAGAATCTTTAGTTCAGGCTCCATCAGACTGGACTGTGGGCATATCTGTAGGGCATTTTGCTGATTAATGTTTGATAGGAAAAATCCCCCATCCAATGCAGATGGTTATACTCCCGAGCAAGTGGTTCTAAGTTACATACAAAAGCCATGGAAATCAAGTCAGTAAGCAACGTCTCTCAATGGTTTCTGCTTAAGTTCCTGCCTCTAGGTTCCTTCTCAAGCTTCAGGCTTATGTTCCCTTGCCGAAAGACTATAACCTGCAAGGTAAATAAACCCTTTCCTCTCCTTGTTGCTTTCAATCATGGTGTTGATCACACAAATAGAAAGCAAACAGGGACATATAACCAACAAATACATTTACAAGTAGAACTTTTATGAGTTAAGTCTTTTGATAAGAATATGACACCTTTATTGTTGCTTGTTAGACATTCTGAATTATAAAACCCATATTTGATACAAATGAATTACTCACCTACAAAAACTATGAAATAACAAATAAGCATTGATGTACACATTAATATTGGAACAATTTGTTATGTAACAATAAATATATGTATAGTGTCTTGCAATCTGAAAAACTATGTAAAATAGATTTGCTCTCCCATACAGGAGTGTAGTAACCAAGCTATTTCTTTTGTAATACAGTCTGGTTGAAACATGGAACATGGAAAAGAGCAAGCCAAGGACTAGGGCCAGAAAGGTTATTCCGAAGTTTTATAGCTGTGTCGGTAGTTATCTTTCTCCTCTGGTACCATGAAGATTACCTTCCAGTACCATGAACACTAGTGAGTAGGGTGACTACTCTAGTTAGGTACCAGCTTTATTTTTTCCATGTTCAATGAGATATGTAAGTGTTGTCTTGAGCAATTTGTGGAGAACAACCAATAAAAATGCCTTGGCACTATCCTGAGGTATTTGGGAGTATATCATGGAGCCCCTTTGGCCAATGATTCATCTAGATCTAACCTATTCCTGAATGACATGCTAAGTGCAACAGTGGTACAAACATTATGGAAGTATTCAATAATACATCTCTTTGAATGGATGTGGAACTCATGCCTGATACTCCTTTGGTGACCAAGAACCTGAAACTTAAAAAGCCACGGGCTCAAAGAAAAACCAAATACTGTAGTTCTGCTAAAGGAATACAGTGATAAAATGACTCCTAATGACGTTCGGCTATACACATCAGTTCCCTGCTCAGCTCTAATCACAGTAGCTTCTTCTTTCAGTATGTGCAAATTAACATAGAGACCCGCAAGTGGACAATGTGTGAAGTGGAAGAGACTTCAGAATACTTAGCCCTAAATGAGATGTGTTCATCAAGTTCTTTTACTTGGTTTTTAGGGAACTCTGACGAATTGGAGCTAGAAAGAGTTTAAGAGCCAGAGATGATGGATGACACCAAAGAAATAGTGTCCTTCCAGATACCACAGTGCAAATTCACATATTAATTCATGGAGACTAAGACTGTGATCACATGCACAGGGCTTATTTAGGTTAAACTGGTTGGGATGATGCACAAATATTATATTCACTGACTCTGAAAAAGTGTGTCCCTGTGTTCTCAATGTTTATTTGCTGAGCCAGTGGACCCAGGCTAGCAGGATATGTAAACATTTGTTACTTCCTCACCTGCCCCTCAAAAGAAAGGCAAGCTGTCTTGGGGATAGTTACTTAACTCCCAATGCTAACTGGATGAGTAAAGAGTGTGGTTTTTTGCATAATAAAGAGCTGGTGGCCAGAGTTGGTGCAGAAGGACCAGCAGAATGACCAGGCAGAGATACAGAGGCATGGATGAGAACTGAGCAGGGTGGTAGAGCAGTGAGAAAGAACCATGCAGAGAAAAGCAATGGCAGAGCAGATAATTTAGAGGCTAGCTGAGGACTGCACGTGCCAACAGGCTAACAGTATTATACTAGACAGGTAGCTCCCTGTCTTTATTATTAAACCCCAAGCAGACTCCAAAAGCCTGGCAATATCAAACCAGCAATGACAGGGGAAAGTGGACATGTGCTTACATATCTGAGTAAGGAATTTTCTGTAATTGATACCTGTTGGAAAGGGAAAAAATGTTTTCCCAGTAGAATCTCATTGGTTATATTAACTACTTAAGAGTAGGCCTCATGTCCAATGGTAGATGACCAACACAAAGTGAACTCAAGGGTGTCTTTGTAGATTTTTTATTGTGTGGGGACTCTTATTGCTTTGTTTGGACTTTTTTGTCTTTGTTTATATATTATGGATTCTGATTCCGAGTTTGTATGGTGTGTGTGTGTGTGTGTGTGTGTGTGTGTGTGTGTGTGTGTGTGTGAGCATGTGCACATATGTGTGGGCATGTTTCTTTTCAATAACAATTCTTTTTTTTTACAAGATATGACTGGAAAAGCTACTTAGGGCACTTTCTTGTGTCTTAAATCTAGACACTGTTATACAGTTGAAGGCTAGAAATATAAGCAGGTCTTTAAAGAAAGAGTACCAAGGCACCTGGATCAGTGATGTTAATGAATAGAGAAGCAGAGAGTATTTTGAAATGATGACAGTGGACAAGTGATGGGAACACAAGTAAAGCAGTGGGGAAAAGTATTTCCAGAATACACCTGAGCAGTGTTTGAGAAACACACGCATTATGTTTTAATGAATGGGACTGTGAGAAAGCATGCTTCTTGGGAGTTTTGCCCCACAAATATGTGAATTTCAGAATTCCAATTTGGAGTACCCAGTTTAGGTAACAGATGAGAAAAATTAAATTATGCAATTAGATTCTGAGCTACCATGAGGAGATGTCTCAGATGTATGTACTCGGGGGTCAAGACAAAGATCTTTCCTGGAGAATGTGTGGGAAGATATAAGCATATGTGAAGTCATAGAATTATCCAGGACGGCAAGAGAAATGAAAGGAGAATGCAAGAAAAATCACAAGACTAAACACTATTTAATGTGATGTCAGAATGCAAAGAGTCAGTGAAGAGAGAGAAGGAATACAGAAAAAGTTAGAGAATAAATAGACTATTTTAAGAGGACAATGATCAACAGTGTTAAATGCTGTCATGATGGGATAAGTGCTGAGAATGGCACAGTCAGTACTTGCTGCCTTTAATAAGTTCCATGAGCGTTTTATGGCTTTCTGATGTATTTCTTTAAAGTTGCACAATTATTTCAATATTGTCAGAAATTCTAGTGCTGTAGGACTGTGATAAGAGAGACCATTCTAAATGATTCCCTGCCATCACCCCGGGTCACCAATAATATTATTAAGCATCAGTTCTGGTACCAGTCATTGAGCCTAAAATAAATAACATCATTCCATGCTGGGAAATGGCCTTATTCTTCTGATAGCTTGACAAGTTTTTAATCAGCATTGCAGCATGCAGAGCTGGAAATAATAATTTGATTTACATGTAGTCTATAAGTGACATTAGATAACAAATAGTTCTCAGTGGGAGAGAAGTATGGAAGGCCTTTCAGTAACTAGATATTACAGCTTGTCATCTAAAAGGATGTCCTTTGTTGTAATAATACTACAAAAGTTGATTTTTGTAGATCACATGCCAAACTATTTATTGAGGTAGAATGCCAAGTCACTGAGGTAGATTTGAGTCATTAAATTTTGGGAAGGCTAATACGTATTTCAGTTTCCTATTTCTCTCTAGGGTATGCCAATTATTTTCAGATGACATGCACTCAAGTATATATTTATCTGCAGTGGTGAAAAACAAGTAATGAAGTAAGTACCTCATAAACACATCCCTGCTTGATCCAGGCATCAACATAGTTGAGATTATTCTGCTTTCGGTCGATAATTAAAAATAACTTTTATATGTCCCACGATTTTGTTTACTGGTTATTTTTAATTGCCTAGGATATTTTAGATAGACTAATTAAACTAGAATTACTTTATTTTAACTTAATTGACCAATCGAGTCTAGTAGGTTATGAATAAAACATTTGAATTTAGACAAGCCATCTTTCTTTTTATAAGGTCTAACTTTATGGGCCCAACTGTTACAATGATGCTGAAGGATGATACAGTAGATTCATTCATACTTTTGATTATATAGCTTCACTCATTAGTTTGAGACCATCAAGTAAACTAGTGGCTTTTTTACATAGGAAGAAATAGATTACAGATAGAATTAATGACTTGTCCATAGAGGGGAGAATTTTGTTTATAAAATTTGTATCATTTCTATCTAAACCAACTGTGCAAGAAATTGTAATTAATGTAAAATACCTGGGGTATAAAATAAACTTCAAGGTATGAAAGGATCAAAAGGCCAAGATTAGTCAGACAAACATTGATTCTAAATTAAGATGAAACATCCACTTTAATTTAGTTATATCCCAAATAAAAAACCCCAGAGACTCTAAGGTAAAAACAAGATACAATGTTATCACTCAGTGAGTTGTTTAGCATGTCTTATTCTCATATTTTACATAGAATTTCATAAATGATGATTATTTATATCAAAATGTATATGAACATTTTAGATATATAGAACCAGTTTTTGTATATGTGTTTAGAATTGCATTTTCCACATTTTTGTTTGTTCTTTCCATGTTTGTTCTTTCAAATACCCTGAGAATATCATACATAAATACTGTATTTATATCATCCCATCCTATTCCTACCAAGTCTTCTTATGTCCCCCTCTAAGCTCTAAATTTCATTATCTTTTCTTATTTAATATTGTACCAGTATAATTTCTAACTGCATTATAAATACCTATCATATCATTATATCCACAGAAAAGTATAGCTTTCACTTCTCATTAACGAAGTTTCTTTTTGAAGCACATGGAGACTATTACAGATGTTCACACCTTGTCATATTTTTGAGAATTTGAAACCCCCAACTGAAATGGCTTGTTAAAGTATTTAATCTTCATTTCAAAATATGTACTACTTTTGTATTATATTAGTGTATATCTTAATGCTTTGATATTATAAAAGATTTTCTGTTATTTTGAAGGCTTTGCCATATTTCGTAGCAAAGTTATCCACTGACTGTTACTTTTTCAAATATTCTTGCAAGAATATCAGAAATTTGATGGCAATGCATTTGTGTTTATTTTGGCGAGGGCATGATAATTAATGTCTTTTATCAATGAAGACTGAAAAGGTTTAGAAACCATCATATATGATTTACTTATAATATTTTCTGATCACATAGGAGCATTTCAGTTCACACTTATTGAAATATCAACTATAATCTAGTGGCCCATTCTTATTTTCTCTTATACTTTATATATTTGTGTTTTCTTTAAACTATTTACATGTATGCATTATAATAACTTTAGAATAATGTATAGACTTGAGTTTATGTTTAGCAATTAGCAGAGACTAGAAATGAGTAGGTAAATTTCCTTGTCAAGTAGAGATTTAGTAAATACTGGATTTTGCTCATTCAAAGTCATTACTGAAAATTAAACTAAATGTATACACTCCCCAAAAGCTACTCTCTTCTTTTCCCAATGGGACATATAATGCAAGTGGTACATACATTCTTCAAGTCTGTTAGATTGGTGAAATTATGGCTCTAATTCTATCATCTCTTCCTCAAGAAAAATAGTACCTATCATATAGCAAATATGTTAGGATGATACATTTATAGAAATATACTTACACAGTCTGATATGTTAAACATAATTCATATACTAAACTAGAATTATTTGTAGAAAATTACAAATACCATGTCATCAAAAAATTTAGATAATATTTATTTCCTTTGTAAACACTAATGACTATAATGATTAATATAATGAAAAAATTTCAAAATTATGATTTTAAATATTTTCATGCTGCAATTGAAGGATGCAGTATTTTCCTTTTCTCTACTTTACCTAATCTGTGTAGCCTGTCCCCACACTCTTGACCTGAGGAAGGTCACAGAGTCCTTGGCAGACCTACAGGTTCAACTTCCTCTTCCCAAAAAAGAATCTTACCCAGCAAGTATCTGGGATTCATGGAATGCCTTTTCATGCAAATGTAGTATTCACAGTCTGTTAAGCTCCAGCTAATGATTTACACTCACCCTGAAAACTCCTTTGCACTCTCCAAGGTTCATATATAGCCTTTGTCTACCCCAAATAAAGTGTATGTGTACCAGCTGGTTCACTGAAGATTATCTAAGAGAGCTGTTTCACTGAGTGCCATCTTCTGAGAACCCTCCCCACCCCTGCACTCCCAGGTGAACCGGAATTCTGAAGGCCCCACACATTCAGGATCTGCCCCATCCTTTCAGCCTGCTGTGCAGTGGCATCTTTAAAATAAGGTTTTTACTTTTAAAATTTTGTTGGCGAGGGGGTATGTATACCAAGCCCTCCACTCTCCTTATCCTCAATTCCAAGATAAAATATGCCACCCCCCTCACACACACACACACACACACACACACACACACACACTCACACACACACAAATAAATGAAAATTTGAAAAACAAATTAAACATTTCATTTGCAATATAAATTTTACTTTGATCTGGGAAAGAGTTCAGAATAACATTCTGGGTAACTCTAAAATTATTCCCCAAAAGAAACCGCAGAGAGAAGAATTATCATTCTGTGTGGTATAGATGTGAACATATATCTTCATAGGTTCAATGATAAAATCTAAACATAAAAATACTAATGTTGTCTTTTAAGTTTGGTGAAAACAAATCACAGTGAAACAAGTTGTAGAATTCTGCCTCTAACTCTGTGTAAAATGGTCTAGTTTCCTTTGTAGGGTATTAGATTCCCCAATGATGGCAAACAGAGAGAATGATTATAAAAGGGTAAGTAGACATGTTTCTTTTTAAAATTACTTTAGTGTAGGGTGATGTCATTATGCTGGTGAAAGCAGACAAGATGAAACCAGGCCTGTCATTGGAGGAGAAGGAAGGGAAGCAGGAAATGGGGTTTAGAAGAGAGGAAGAAGGAGGAGACAAGAGCCAGAGTGAGGAAAATGAGCTGGGAGAACATGGCAGCAGATGTTAAGATCCATCTTTGCGCATAGATACAGGTTGTTATGATTATTTTTAAGGGATGGGTGTTTATAGGATTTTGTGCTGCCTAGATGGGCAAATTATATCTTATCAATTGGATCAGATGTTATTGTGTGGTATGTTTTTTCATGTGGCCACCGAATTGAGTCCACAGTAAGACAGCTGGGAGATAGGCGGTCTTTATATGAAATTGGCATGGCAGTGTCTGGCCTTGGGAACTAGATGGGTAGAGAGATTGCTGCATGGCTCAGAGAGTAGCCATCAGCAGTGTGAGATGGGATGGAGCTTTGCAGGTGAGAGACTTTGCTCACTGAGATGAAAATATCCCTCAGATGCTATGTGGTCCTACATTGCTGGCACTAGCACGGGATAAAAGAAACCACTTTTTTTTTTTAAATATTTTACCTCAACACTTTAGTACCATAATCTTAGTTTTGAAATAATTTAATTCACTATTTATTTGTAAAGCTGCTGTTTCTATGCTTTTTTCAGCTTTTTATTTATTCCTCATGAATTTTACATCTTGCAACCCAGTCCTATTAATTTCCCAGTCTCTGTCTCTACCCTCTTCCTTTGTAAACTTCCTCCCAAAAGAAAATAAGTAAACAACAACAATAACAAATAAACAAAACAAAGCATCTCATGGTGGAAACTGCAGTAGGTCCCGGTGTATCCTACATTATACCTCTCTGTCCACACATCTTCACTTGCAAATGTTCATTGCAATGAGTCATTGGTCTGGCTCCTGTTACACTATGAATACTGGACCGGATCCTCACTGGGACTCCTCCTGGTTATCCTGTTGTTGCCCTGTGTCATAGAGATCCTGCAGCTTTGGATCAGCAGGACTGGCCCCTTCTCACCCTCCAACAGTTCACAAAAAATGTAGATTTTGGGTGAGCTCATTCAAACCCTGGATCTGGTCTTGGGTGGTAGCTGAGCTATTCAGTGCGCAGGCTCTCCCTTTGTACTAACAGGGTGAACTCTTCAGCACTGCCCTGGACATTCCTCCCACAGCCACCAGCAGGTGGCAAGGTCATCTCTTCTGTCCTCAAGTCCTCAAGGCCAGCTCACCTGCACCCACATCGCCAAAGCCAGATCTACTGTTTCTGTTGAGGCATGGTGTTCATTATCCCAAGTACAGGGAATGTAGGACCAGCTCTCCAGAGTGCCACAGCCAGTGAGAGGAAGGACCAGTTCTGCCCAGTCCTTTGTCATCTATGGGGTACCAGGTGGCTCCCCAGACTATGAACTTTCACTTGGTCTCTAGTGATAATATGAGCCATGGACACTGACCCCTGCTTCTGTATGGCCATAGACCTAAACATAGCCCTCAGTGGCAGCATTGGCTGTGATTTCACCATAACTTCAGCTGGCAGGACTAGTTACTTAGAACAGGCTATTCCCCTCCACCCTCATCTCTAGTTCCAACTGTCTTCATAATGCTCACACTGTCCCACTTCTTTTTCTCTCCCATCTGTTTACCTTATACATCCTAGTGGCTCCCACTAGAGGCAGCCCCCGTGCTCAGTGGGCCACTGAATAACTTCCTCTACCTGCAACACCCATGTGGCATGGTGGTAGGCAGTCTTCTGGGTGTCTGCCTACACGGCATGGCCTGACAACTGATGGGACTCTGGATGTTTTCCTCTTCCTGCGCTGCCTTGTGTGGCGGCAGGCTGGTTTCTGGGTGTCCTCCATTTGCCTACAACACATGGTGTGGCTGTGGGTGTGTCTCTGTGTATTGACAGCCTGCCTTGCTATGTGGTGGCACCAGTTGGGGCTCTGTGTATATAGACCAGTGCAGAGTCACAGCAGGAGGGTCTCTAGCTATCTTTCCTCACCCACACCACTTGACACAGGCAGGTCTCTGGGAACCTTCTTCATCCCTTACTGCTGGTGGCTAACAGACTTCTCTGTGTTCTCAGTTTGCTTGTCCTGGGTGGTGCGGTTCTGTTTCTTTTCTTTTTTTTTTAATTAGCTCCAATTAAGAATGGAAACCAACTGATGCTATAGTTTTAAAGTCTACTGAAGAATCAGCCTAACTCCATTTTATAGTCAGGAGACATTTTGAATCTGTAGACAAGTTTTTGTTTACTTAAGATTCTGTTTCTTAGAGTTGGGTGATGCCCTATTCAAGTAACCATAGATTGTTCAGAAAGAAACATTACAGAAAGTCTACCTTAACTGGGAAGGCTTGCTTCTGTACCCATGCTTGCTGACAAAATTCCCCCACACTATGGTATTGCTACATAAAAGAGCCTGAGAAACTGGCTCCGGGCTGGTCACATGAACCCTGCCTTAGGGCAACAGCTGTTGATCTGGCTTTGATGTGTACATGAATAAAGCTTGCTTTAATTTGGCCATAATTTGAGTTGGTGATCTTTCTTTTCATGTCTATGGGATTAACACTATTTAGTTCCCGTTCTCAAAAAATCACCTATATTCTATGGTTCTTCAAAAATCCTTTTAAAATGTATTACATTTGTTTGTGTATTTATTTATGTATTTATTTATTCTGTGAGTGTGTGTGCATGTACATATACATGTATGTGCAAATACCTACACACATGTGTACTTATATATGTATGTGTACATATTTATGGATGTGTTCTGAAGCCAGAAGAAGGCATCTGATGCCTGGAACTGGAGTAACAGGTAGCTGTGAGCCACTCAATGTAAGTGCTAGGAATTGAGCGATATGTACTCTTAACCACTGAGGCATCACTCCAGCCCTGATTTATTTTATGTGCATGAGTCACGGCTTGGGAGGAAATGCTGAACCTTCTCACTGCCCCAACCCCTCACACATGGTTTTCATATGGATTCAGAATGACTCCATTGTTACATTAAAGAATCTTCATAATGAGCTGTAATACTGCACAAGGAAGATAACTGATCAAAAGTTCAATATTAAAGTCTTGGTAAACAAAGGCATTAATAGTTACTGCCTTGGATGTTGTGTGCAAGTCAATAGAGTAATAGTACTTCCGACTTTGTTGGCAAACTATTTAGGCATTTATAGCTAACTGATATGAAGCTCTCTTGCTGTATGAAGCTACAGCAATATATTTAGAATCATATTTATAACATCTGCTCCAGGTTTAATTAGGCTGTCTCTGCTCCAGATAATATCTATAGCGTATTAAGAGCCAGAAGCACACTTTTATCCCCACAGTCAAATGGCTGGAGCACTGAGCTGCCTCAGGCCTTTTGTAGCTTTCAGATGTAGAACAGCCATGCAATTAAGGCAATATCATGTCCTTTACTTTCTTGTGACTTCCATTCTGATTCCCCTCATAAATTAATCCTGATTATTTAAAAAATTGTCTATTGAGTGCTTATTACCTTTGATGCACTTTGGCTGGATCAGTGAGTTGAGACTATCTTGATGGTTTGTTGTTACTTATTATTTTTAACATTTTTACGTTTCATGATTCATAAGGTGTGAGATTAATCCACATTCTCTGTTACAAAATTCTTTGAAACCAGTTACTCAGCATACTACCCAATATTGCAGGAAGTGGTCTAGAAACGAGGAATATTTTGGTAATCCTTTAGGTTCTTTTCCTTGCATATTTTGGATTCTTTTGCAGAAACTTACTACATGAATGTATAAAGAGAAAAATTATTTTTATAGCAAAGAAATAGTGACTCACCACAGAAAATTATTCATTAAATTATACTTATTATCAAATTTCCAAGTTCTTTCTTATGATAAAATTTCCCCAGAAGATATGTTTTGCTAATGTATTAATATTTCAAAAGTTCATTTTGTGGTTATCAAAAATTCCTTAAAATTTATTACTATAATTTCTAAGGAAGCAATTAGAATTTTAAGACTAGAACACTTTAACAGTATGCTAGCTGGGATTTACATGGTGCTATTTTGTTCTACAAGTCCTCAAATACACTATCGTTGTTTTAACCTGAGGATCTCACTTTAGAAAGAGAGGAAACAACTGTATCAAGTAAATACAATTTATTCTGTACCAATCATTTATGATTGCTATGTGTAATGAAGACAATAATGTCCAATAATATTTATGTCAGTTATAATAGCATGTCAACAGGCAAAAAGAATAAGGAACATGGCAGTTTCACTTCTTGAGAATGCACATAACCTGATGGTGACCCAAACTCACTTTGATAAGGCTTGGCCAGTGTTGCGAGCAGGCACGGTGGGTCATGCCAGTAATCTCTACACTCCAGAGACTAAAGCAGGAGCATTGCTGTAGATGGGAGAAGAGCCTACACATAGTGAGTTTTAGGCCAGCCTGGTTGAGGTCATGTTTCAAAAATAAAAATAAGCCAAATCAGAGAAGGAACTCTATCTGATTTCAAAATTAAAAGAATGGGCTACTTTCAATCACTGTAAATATGTTGAGGAAGTTTTAATTTATGATATAATTGCAAATATTTACATGATTGAGCATTACTGAGGTAAAGAAATCTACATAGGTCAACTCAATTAGCCTGACCAGAGTGGGTGAAAACTACACTGTGAATCACACACACACACACACACACACACACACACACACACACACACACACATTTCCTAGCTTCTTAATATAGGATGATTTCATAACAATTTTTAGAGAATATGAGTATCTAACAAAGAATAATTCCTAATTTTATAATTGAAAAACATTTTTAAAGTCTATTTTTAAAGAATGTAAAATATAATAACAAAAAGGCTCAGAGGTATACAGAGAATCATGGGAGAAACTACTATTCTAAGATAATATGTATTTTTGCATCCATTTAAAAATGATCTTTGTAGGACTTTCCTGTTCAATAGGGGCATGTGTTATTTAGAGGGTTGTCTGCCTTGTTTTACATCAGACTTGAACAGTTTTGTCACAAGGGGAAAAAGAAACCATAGCAATCACAAAAAGTATCACGCTGAGTTTGTATTAGATAGCAAACAGGAGTGCTGTTGCTTGCTCAAGCTAATACTCATACATTTTTTTCTAATTAGTGAAAGGTTACGCTCTGGTTCAGCTTATTGCAAACAAACTCAAGTGTTGGAAAAAATCAATAATGCTGAACAACAGCAACGATCCTGAGGCAGCGATGGTGTTGTTTGATGGGAGAATGTATGGAACGCCTGCGCCGGCAACGTTCATTCATTCAAGCATTTGCTCTAACGAGAAAAGCTCTTTTACCTTCCAGAAAAAAGAACTTAAAGCACAAGCTCTTTCCTGCTATTGCTATGTGCCTGCATGTTGGCAATCTGTTCCAAAAGAAAATTAGTGCTTGTTTAATATAACAGCAGAAAAGACAGGCATTTATTATAAATAGTATTTAAAAAGAAATCGACTAGCTCATCAATTGCTTTTCTAAAGAAATTACATGACACAGCAACAACCCTAAATTTGTCAATAGTCTAACAATTTTGGTTAAGAAGAGTTAAGTTGTAAAGTTCTAGACATAATTACAGTACCTTTCTGTTACTCCACACATATAACAAAATAGGTACATATAAAAGAATGGTTTCAAATTAACCTATATTTTTTGTGATAATATGATATTAGCATATTGTATTACTTACTTCTCTGGAGGCTTTGACTAACATACTGAAAGATACAGTTCACCTAAGAAAGGGACTAAATTAGAATTTAAGTCTGAGCTTCTCTGACCTCCTAAACATTCTTGATGTCACACCATTTTTGCTGTCAAGTCCAAGAAAAAGAAAGGGAAATTGACAATTATTTAAAATTTCTTTAACCTAAAATATTTTTCTGTGACGTTTGACTGAATATTTACTATTATTAATCATTGAAAACCAAATGTGTATTTTTTGAGATGAATTACTGTAGCTCAGAGTCAATTTGGACACTCAGTGTAACACTGTATGATTTTTGTTTTTCTCTTCTTCTTTGCTTTCTGGAAGAGAGTTGATTTAAACTTAATCAATAATAAAACTTACATTTTTATATTAAAGATATTTTTTAATAGCTGGTCCTTTGTTCAGCTACCTCACAGTGTTAACAGCAGCCTGGATTTAGGCTTAGAGTTTATTACTGTAGTTTAGTTTTTCTCCAGGTCCAGATAGAATCCAATTCTGACCTTTGCTCCAATTATACAGTAATTTGACCAGAAATTCTAAAATCTAAATATGTTCATTTACCTAAAGGTAAATGACTTGAAAAGAAATTAGTACTTATTCACCTATACTCCTGTTTCATTTTTAGTAGCCATTACAATTTAATGTACTTTTCCCATTATAAGTGGATTTATAAAACACTAAAAAGTATAATCTAAGATAATTATTTCTCTTCTTAGCATGCATACAGGTTTTTCCTTATTCTTCACATAGTATTTGGATGGCTTCATAAGAGAGTTAGTTTTCTTCCTAGTTTTGTAATAAAACAAAAGGACTATGATATGAATGGTTGAGGCTGTTTCATCTATCAGCCTCTTTTGGGAAAATAACATGATCCCCAAATAACAGAAGCACAGTGCTTTGAGAAACCTGAAATGCATCGATGCTATATGCTAATTAAGAATTTGTGAGACGTCAGCAAAGAGACATGGGGCCTTGCTTCCTGGATCTGTGTCTACAGACAGTCCCAGGGATATGTAGTTTTCAGAGTACCTTCAGCTAAGATCCCCACCCCCTTGTAACATGCATATGCTTGACTTCGTGTCTCTTGTTTCATTACTGGAGAAAATAGTAATCCTGTTAAAATAAACCTAGCAATTGTTGCTTCAAATGACAGCATTGTGCATGTCATTTCACATTCACATGGCATACCTACTAGATTAACAATACTTGCTATATTTCTTTTTATTTTCAAACTAAAACCTTTGCAATGATTATCAACATGAATTGAAAGGATTGTTTATAGCAAGGCATTTTTCAGTATCAGAAAAAAATATGTAGATTTTTAAAAGATGACTTAAGGGACATAAATGATCAAAATGATACATTATTAATTGCCAAAATTTAAAACTCCTATAAAATCTACGCATTCTTCTTTCAAGAAAAATCTGATAGAGCTGCAAAAAAGAACACAGATACAAGCTACTTCAGAATATCTCTTTGGACTCCTGTATATTTCTGCTTTAGATCTAGGATTAATATATTTTTATTCATTATGACTTATAAAATATTACATGTCAATCCAAAAGTCTTAAGTCACCGAAGAAGCAGAATGAAAATAAGAATAAAGAATTGTGAAGAATTTGGGTCACTCATCTTGTTAGAGGCCAAACACACATGGGAGGAATGGTTTTGAATACGAAGTAAAGAAGTTCTGATGGTATTTTCAGTGTTGTGATAGAAGAATGCATGGTTTTAATGAGTTAAGGCACATGTGAAATGATGAGATAGATCTACAAACAGTGGTGTAGCTTAGACTGCGACTAGAGGGAGGGATGAGCTAGGAAAGAAGACTGATTAAGGCCATGCAGTGTAGTCTGAGCACAGGTTACACGGTGGCAATGAAAACAGTCAAAATAGTATCACCTATAGTTTATATGACATAGGATAAAAGAAAAGAAGTATAGAAAATATTTAAGGACAAAAGCTGAAGAGTGCTTTTAAGACAATGGTGGAGTGAGGAGTAGAAGGCTTTCTTTTTGTTTTTCTTTCGTTTTTAACTTTAGGAGAAAAGTAACAATTGTGTGGTTGTAAATAAGTTGAACTGGGGGATCCAGACAGATATTTTTATTAGGAAGGTGGAGGTGAAACACAGATTATTCTAGACATTTGTGTGAATCACAGGGTTTCCTTTCAGCAACTTTCCTGGAGATTAAAGACTAAATCTCTGAATTGTAGCTCATCTCCCAAAGAGAAAGCGCCCAGTACATCACTTTGAACATTGAATGTATGGTTTGAGATGAGGCTGAGTATAAACAGAGCCATTGCAATTCACGCTGACTAAAATTATTTCACTATACAATTAGTGGTTAGAATTAGATTAGGTAAGACATGGCATTTAAGTCACAGAAACCTAGAGATATAGCTAGTGTGTTGCTATGAACACAAAGCGATGAGAGTATGTCTTACAATCATTTCATACTTTAATAATTAAACATACACACTGTCTTAGTTAGGATTTTATTGCTGTGAAGAGACCAGGACCAAGGCAACTCTTTAAAGGAAAACATAACATCTAACTGGGGCTCTCATACAGTTTCAGAAGTTTAAGCCATTATCCTTATGGTAGGAAGCATGGCAGCATGCAGGCAAACATACTGCTAGAAAAGGAGCTGAGAGTTCTCCATCTTGATCAGAAGGCAGCAGGAGACTGCTTTCCACACGGGGTGTGGTTTGAACATATATAAGACTTCAAAGCCTGCTTCCACAGGAACACACTGCCTCTAGCAAGCCCACACCAACTCCAATAAGGCTATATCTCTTAATAGTGTCACTCTCTATGTGTAAATATTCAAACACATAAGTCTATAGGGGTCATACCTGTTCAAACCATACATAAATAAATAAAATCTTCATTTTTATTGCAGAGCATAATGATCAACTTGAAAGGCACATAGCATGGTATGCGCTATTACTAGGTGGAAGAAGGTTGAAGTCTTCTGCCAACACTGAGAAGCAATCTTCAAAATTAACATACATAAAGAGGAACATACTAAAAATTGAATAAATAATAAAATGTTATACTCCTCAAAAATAATTGAACATATTCACTTGTGCATGACAATAAAATAAAATACATTTTTAGCATTCTAAATGAGTAATCTGGGGATCGTGCTTGTAATCCCAGAATTTGAGAAGTTGAAGTTGGAGGACTGCTTTAAGTTTGAGGCTAGCCTGGATTAATGATTAGTAAGTTCTAGGTAAGCCCTATCTACAAAGTAAAACCCTATCTCAGAAAAGGAGTAACATTGCCTATTTGATAATGCATTTGTAAGACACAACAGTAAGGTAAGAGAACTAAAAAAGAATATGGGCTAGACACTTCACTATGTGTCATTCAGAACACCAATTAACCTTTCACAAGTTTTCTTCCCTGGACTGTAAAATAGGGAAACATTTCCTAATTGGTTTTCTGTGGTCTGTGAAGATGAAAATACCTAATATAGGTGAACCCTATCAATGCTCAGGTCACTTGTTATCATTCCTGTTAGAATGTGTATTAATTACTTTTCTTATCACTGTGACCAAATACCTGATAAGAGGTAACTTAAAGAAGGAATGGTTTATTTTGTGTTAAAGTCTAAGAAGGGATGCAGTCCAGCATGGCAGAGAAGTCATGACCATGGATGCATAAAGCACCCGATCATATTTTATATCCACCGAAGAAGCAGAAAGAGATAAATGTTTCTGCTCAACTCATTTTCTACATTTTATTCAGTCCATGATCTGAGCCCATGCTATTGTGTCATCCATATTCAGGTGGGTCTTCTCTGCTGAGTTAAATGTTTCTTGAAACATGCTCATCGACATGTCTGTTTTCACAGTGACTCTAAATCTTGTCAAGTTGTCAATCAATATGAATCTCAGTTTGACCAAATTATATGTTCTATGATGTAATATAAACATTATTCCTAAAGGAAGTTCTTTCTAGATGATATAATGGAGGAAACTTGTGACATAGCATCTTATTACAGAGGAAGGATTTATTATTTTTCCCCCTGTACATAAAATGGAACAATCCTCCAACTCAGTTTTCTCATATTCCTATGAATCTCTGTGCTCGAAGTGAGCATTGAAGTGTAGATGATAATAGATGATAATACAATGAACATGAGCCCCAAGAATGGCTCACAGGCAGGCTAGAATCCTTTAGAATCATCTCAGGCTTGCCTGGGGGCTGGAAGACAGCATTATGGGGCCTATGTGTATTTCAGCAAGTTTCCCAGAAGCTGCTGCTGTGGATAGGGAACCAGTCTTGCATACGTGAATATAGTTAATATAGATAAAAGTCATATCTGGGAAAATGTGTTTGAGGTGGGAGGTGGGACATTGGTAAGTTTTTTCCCTCTTCTATGATCTGGAATTTATTCTTAGGGAAACTCAAAAGACAGAAAAAGGTTTAATAAATTCTGAGGGCATTACAGGGCTTGCCTGAAAGTGGGCTGAGAATGAACTGACAGTAGGTAAGATTTGCTTTGAAATCTAAATCTCTTAATTTTTGTGATCTCAAAGATAACACTTTCGGAACTGCTTTTGAATTATGTTAGAGTGGAAGTTGTGAAAATCTAGTAACCCACATCATAATCAGCCTTCTATAACAAAAGTTCTTTAGCCATTTGCTTTAATACATGTGTATATATATATATATCCATATATATATATATATCCATATATATATATATCCATGCAAGGATAGCTATAGGTTCACTCTGTATAAAGATGAGACTTACTATTAGATGAACTAATTGTGCACTAGCTACAACTAAGTTGCTAATTAAATCTTATAAAATAGATGATTTCATATTTATTGTTGAGATAAATATATTTCTGATATGCTTCATGTCCCTGAATCACAGACAAAATGGATTTTGTTATAACCATTTTTGAAGTTCATGTTCTTAAAACTGAAGACAAAGTAAAAATAGAGAATTGTAAAGGTTTCATTAAAATATTTATGGCTGATTTTGTCCGATATATTATTGAGCATCTGTAGGATAGAGGTACTATGCAGAGTTTAGTGTAAGGACTAGGATCCTGACAAAGCCGAGTTTGGTCAATATCATGATTTAGGGTAGCATGTCCTATGACTTAGATTGGAGTTGCTTTTTATATATCCTGTTTCTGATAAACTTTCATCTTTTATCCTGCCAAATTTTTCAGGTCGGTGAACTTTTGTGCCTTCCTCCTAAAGTTCTATTTTCTGTAGCAGCATACTATATTTTTTATTGTTTGAGAATTTTATACATGCATACAATGTATTTTGAGTGTTTGATCAAGCATACTCTCATTCCTGTTTGTCCAAATCCTTCCTTATCCCACCCCTGCAACACTTCTTGTTCAATTTCATGTGATTTTTAAAATTTAAATACATTGAGTGCACTTAATGCTGTCAGCATTTTAACAGGTGTAGAGACACCTACTGTAGCATGAGGAGTTTCCCTGGAACCATATCCTAGAAGAAAACTGACTCCCTCTCACAGAAATAGCTCCTCAGAAAAGGGGGTGGAATTTCTTGAGCCCCTATCCCATCCATGATGGGACTGCATGTGGCTTGATTTTGTGCAAGTGCCGTTCTTGCAGACACAACCTATATCATAAGGTAGTGTGTGCAACTTCCCTCTCATGTCTGGAAAATACTTATACTGTACATACCTTAGGCTTTTATAGTCTTTGCACACCATCTACTGAGATGATCTCAGAGATTTGGAAAGAACATATGTGGCAGAGATGTCCTTTTAAGGCTGAGAACACCATGGCCTTTTTTTAAGCCAACTATTTTGATTATATGCCCCTAATCATAAAACAACTATGATTACATAGCATCAGAATATGTTTGGACATCACAGAACATAGAGTAAAGACACTGACTCTTGTACCAACGTATAATGAACATAAAATGCATTAATGACAATTTAAAAAGTAAAATACAAGTTAATATGAATTTATTTTGCTATATTTATTAATTATAAATAAAAATAGCTTTGTACTCAGAATTGAATGTCTTAGATCTGATCAGACAATTAAGGATGTTTTGTGAGTGAAAGGATAGCATTGGAGTTTAGAGAACTGCAGTTCCTGCTATTTGCTTGGTAACTACCCATGCTGATCTTATTGGTGTCAACTCTGAACAGTTTTTTATAGAAATCGCCAAGATACTTAACTATTTTTACACCACCTGTTTATTTTATGAGGGTTAATCTAGTTCAAACCAAATGGAACAATAAGTTCAATTACTGGTTTTATGACAAGTAGACAAACTACAGTGACACCATATAAATTGAAATTACATCAGTCAATCCACCCACATGATGAGACTCTTATCTTTTCTCAATCTCTTTAGTTGACATGTATGACAAATGAGTGATCACCACATCAAATGAGTGATCATGTGTCAAGAAACATTTTAGATATTGGTAAAGCTTAAGTTCTTTGGGTTTTAATAAAAATATTTACATTTCCTTTCTATATCTCAATGGGTTATCATGAACAAGTTAGGAGTCAATTGTGTGTGTGTGTGTGTGTGTGTGTGTGTGTGTGTGTGTGTGCACGCACACGCATGTATGTGAAATGTCAGTATTTAGAAAGGTTTCCTTTCTCCTGGCTGATTATGATGGGGGTAAATACAGTATATTTATATGAAATTTTCAGAAAACAAATGAAGAAAATAGAGCAAATATCTTGTGCTATCTAGATCATCTTCATGTTATTATATATGTCCTTATAAAACAACAGCCACATGCATCTCTTATCTGCAGAGGTATGCAGATGAGATAGATTCAATTAGACATCATAGTTCTGAAGATGAAGGAAGTGGCCATGAGACAAGTAGTGGTGAAAGCCTGCAGAAGTTAGAAAAGGCAAAGAAGTGAATTCACTTCTAGAGTCCAGAGAAAGTAACACTGACTCGTCAGCAACTAGATGGTAACCCAATACATTCTATTCCTAAATTCTGATCCTTAGAACTGTAAAATTCTTTGACAGAATTCTTTTAACTTCTGTGGTAGGTTATTGTATCGTGAATAGAAAATGAAACAGTGTTGTTGTAAAAATATAAATAATAAAAAAAAGTATGGTTGTCTTTTACCCACTCTAGGTCTGGCACCACGGTGCCCCAAGATATCTGATCGGAATCACATCCCAACTCCGCGGCGGCCCATTGTCTCCTGCCGCTGCACACTTTCCTACACTCAAACCGTCACATAAAAGAACGCACAACACAATAATCTTAGATCCAATTGATAAGCTATAATTGCCCACTTAAACATACAAAACCTGGTACCATCTGTCCCTTGAGAACATTAATAACCTGTAAATACACAGAGCAGAATCTTTACATCTGCCTCCATCATCCTGCCACTGCTTCTCCCTCTCTCTCCTCTCCTGTCTCCCCCTTTCTGTTCTTGTCTCCTCCTCTTCCTTCAAACTTTTCTCCCGCCCATCCTTCCTTCTCGTCCAATGACAGGCCTCCTTTTATCCTGTACCTGCCTCACCTGTGACAACATCCCACAAAACAGTTGTCTTAGAAAAAAGATTTCACTGTAGAAGAACAATTCAAATGTAAAGAATGTGTATCAAAAGAGTAAAGGAGGGTATGACCACTGGGATTACCCCTGTAAATGGTTAAGTATACATTGCTTTCTCTGATATTCTTACATAAAGTCAGTCTTCCCCTTCTTACATTATAATTCCCTCTGTTCAACTCTATAGCTTTTGATGGTGTTGACACCAAGTAAAACGTGAAAGAATAGGCAGTTGCAGCTTGCTCTTCCCTGACTGGAGCCACCATTATGTTGAGAAGACTGATGATCAGTTGAATGGAGAAGTTTTCAAGTGCTTAAGTCATTAATGTGAACTTGCTTCATCAAGGGAACAATACATCCATGGAATGAATTGGAGTTATTGACTATATACTTTAATTTGTAAATATTGCTTCATATCTCTTTTTTATCATGAAAGACTGAAAGACAGGACACTATCAAGTTGTGAGGCTAGATCTAGTCATTGGGTCATTTTATTATACTCTGCACTAATGTTGATCATAGTTGGTGACTGTAGTGACATTATACTTTAACAGAAGACATCTGTAGTGTATAGGTGCATATGTTTAAGTGTGAATATATCCATATACAACCCATATATATACATGTTATGCTCTAAGCCACTTTGCCTTGTTTCTTTACATAATCATGAATCTGTGATTGCCTGAATGAAACTGCCTTTTTAGTCTCTCAAACTAAAAAATATGTGTAAGTCTCATCTCTATTCCTCAACTACCAACACTTTCTTCTTTCTTCTTGTGCCCATGCCTTCTACGACTGAGAAAAATCAGAATTAATATTTCCAGACACTTTTATTAGTATTCAAATGTTTTAAATGATAATGTAGGCTGTTACCCTAGCAATGACCTTGAAAGTCTAAATGAGTAGTTGGCCATGTAGTAGTCAAACCTGTTATATTTTGTATAGAAAGGAATATAAACGTGTCTTATAGTCCTAGATGTGCTTTTACCAATTATATATTATCAAATTTTATCATATTTTAAAAAAGAATGGTTATAATGAACTTTTATACCAATATAACTGATTTGCCATTAAACTCAAATAAATCCCTCATATGTATCAATGTTGATGACTCTGCTTAGAGAAATAATCCAGGATCGAGACAATATAATCGCTTCTTAATTCTTATTTGGCATATGATATTATTCATAGGCTGATACAAATGAGAAAGGATTGTCAGGCTTTGGAATTCACGAATGAATTTGCTTTAAAAGAGCATATGCCGTGAAGGTGTAATTGTGTTTTGTGGTGCCCCAATGGGGTCTTATTGTATTTCA
This sequence comes from Rattus norvegicus, assembly GCF_021556685.1. Taxonomy (NCBI): domain Eukaryota; kingdom Metazoa; phylum Chordata; class Mammalia; order Rodentia; family Muridae; genus Rattus; species Rattus norvegicus. The sequence goes on from NC_141554.1 coordinate 59,488,906, forward strand.
TGGAGAGTTTTTAATTATATTTAATATGATCTGATTTGTATTTAAATAAAGCTGCAGGTTATTTGCTGAAAGTCAGTTGGAGAAATGCATAATGAAAATATGACTAAGAGTAGTCACATAGGAAGTTCTGAAGGTCAGAAATATGAATCATAGAGGGAAATTAAGTCTCAAACATGGTTTCAATGACATAAATTAATGTATATGACCGTTTAAAATTTTTGGACTTATATTCACTTGTTATATACTCAACAAACATATATTGAACAGTTTCTGGAGCCAAGAATTATGCCAGAAGCTGAGGATACAGAGAAAAGAAAAGAGCCTTTATTTTTTAAGCCTTTGCAGTCAGGAAGAATGGAGAAAGTGTTCAAGAAGAAAATGAAATGATACACAGTGATATGGATGCTTTGATTGCTTGTAATAAGAACTTCAAAGTCCTAGGAGGCCTCAGAGGGAATGTAATTCATTCTTCCAGATGGCAGAATAAGTTATATAGAAAACACTTTTTGACTTTGTGTTCTCTTCTTTTCTTCCCTGTGACTTCTGTTTTTATCCCTTTTCCCCTGGTCATTTTATTACAAATGGTGGCCCCATAAAATGTTACATGAAAGACATAATATGAAATGCTAAGTGCAGGTAAATAAGAAATGTTAAAAATTGCAAAATGTTAAAATTGCAAAATAACAGCCAGGAAGGTGACTGTGAAAACTTGCTCTCATGACTACAAAGGGGCTAAGAATTTTGTTTTGAAAGATCTGGTGACATAGTAAAAGGAAAAAAAAATGTTGGATACCATCACTGAGCCTTGATAAAAATAAATGCAAACAGCTAACACTGGAGAAATATAAGTGAGGCTAGTCAAGAGTCATCTGCATCATGGATTCATGTAAGAGGAGCATCAGAAAGAGATGAAAACTTGACTACATCCTTGAAGAAGCAGAATCAAATCAAGTGGAGATTACAGAACAAGTAACAACTAATCAGGTAGGACCAAAGGCAGTGGATAGTATATCAGGGCAAGAACATGTGTTCTTTATTGAAGGTCCATACCACTCTTATTCATTAGTTTGATAGTTAGGCTACAGAGATTTGGATCAAAGGGATGTACTATGGATTAGTGTTTAAGAACAGGACTACTGCCAGATTTTTAAGAGTCTAGAACTACAAATGAGACTTGTCCATTATGCCCCTAGCATAGTATTAGATAACAATTAAAATAGAGTAAAATTATGATCAGATACGTTATTTTTACCACATTTTAGGTTAATGTGACTATCAACAGTTACATGTTTGTAGGTGGTAACAAGTGCAAGAAACAACAGTTCCATACTCTTGTGAATTAAGTCCAAGGAAGACAAATGTCTTTTTAACATACAGTATTATGCACTTGTTATTTAGATCTATTTAGGTCATTTGTTACATTTATTTATAAATGTACTAGTGACTGTCAAGATAGTAAATATACAAGAATCTGAATTATTATTATTTTTAAAAATTTATTTATAATTACACTGTAGCTGTCTTTATACACATCAGAAGAGGAGGCCATCAGATCCCATTACAGATAGTATTGAGCCATCATGTAGTTGCTGGGAATTGAACTCAGGACCTCTGGAAGAGCAATCAGTGCTCTTAACTGCTGAGGCATCTCTCCAGCCTGAGAATCTGAATTATTTAGAAGACTACAAGACAACAAAATTACCTGGTTTCGATAATTAATAGTCAGTGTGTCTGCCTGTATATTTGTTTCATGGGCTGAAGTAATTAAAGGATCTTCAGATGACTAGGAGGATAGGTTGTTTTGTTAGGCAAAAATAATTTAGGTTCCACTTCAGTGTTCTCAGGTTCTCTTTGTTGAGAAAGTTCCCTCCTGGATTTTTTTCAAGCTCCTTTCTCAGCTCTTGCTCTCTAAATAGCTTGCAATTTCATAAAAGTAGAACCTTGATGTCCATCTTAAGTGTTTCTCAAGTATGCAAAGGGGGTTTTGTACTTCTTCTCCAGCTCCAAATTTCAGAGTGGAATCCAAGTCTGAAAACATGAGCAACTGCTTGATCCCAGATCCCACTTTTCCTAACCAAACCAAAACATTAGCTTCAAGTTCTTTAACTCAGAAAGACAGGTTTTTAGGTTAAATATAAAGTTCAGAGCTAGTGATATAACTTATCTAGCACTGTTTAAGGGAAACCTCTCAAAGCCTACCAGGAAAACATCTGAGCTGGAGTCATTGTCATTGACTTTTCAGACCTTGAGCAGGTGAGGTGTGTTTATCTAACCATATGAGACATCTTCCAGCAATGGAATTCTAGAATAGACTTATAAGGCCATACACAGTAATTACTGGTCCTTCCAACCAGGTAGTTTATTGACAAGCACTCATAGAATATGGAATATCGCCTACTGTTTATATAATAATATTTTGTGTTGAAAGCATAAATTCCCAACATAGTGGTGCTGTATGCTATCTTTCAGACTGTATGTTACTCCTTTTCTTTTTATCCTTTATCAAACATATGCAAGTTGTCTTGGCAACATGGGATCAACCACCTAATCAGAACAGAGAACAAGAATGCACATGTTGTTATGGGGCTGGAGAGATGGCTTAGTAGTTTAGAACACTGACAGCTTTTTCTGAGGACCTGGGATCAATTACTAATACCTACGTGGGGGTTAACAACCATCTGTCACTCCAATTCCAAAGGAACTGACACCTTTTTATGGCTTCCTTCCTAGGTATGCACATGGCATACAGACATACATGTAGGCAAACAAATATTCATACACATATGAAATTAAAAACAATAAATCTTTTAAAAAAGAATGAACATGCTGGTATTTAAATGAAATGAGATCAAGGAATGCTCTCTTGGCTAACATACTTTTATGTATGAACCAAAAAATTAAAAATGGCTTTGAAGAGACAACATGGTAAGACATATACATGTGTAAGCATGGGACAAAAAATAATCAGAACACTGTGACAGGCAAACAAGTTCTGATATGAAAACAGCATATAGAAAGGCAGCTGAACTAAGAGGAATTTGACTTGGGTTATGGCATGATCGAGTAACTGAAGGTCTCCAGGAAGATGGCTTTATCATTTGGCTTCCAATTTTCTAGATGATAAAATGAGGCAATTAAATGAAGTGACCTCAGTGACTCTCCTACACTGAGGCATAGCAGTTCTGTTACTGGTAAGACAGGTAAAACTCATAGTGAGTTTTTTGCCTAATTTTTTTGGATTTTGGGGGGTGATGATTCTTTAGAATGTTTTTAGCCAGGTTAGCACTAAGACAGCTGAGCGCCACTCCCCTCCAAAACAAACAAACAAACAAACAACAAACAAACAAAAAAGACAGAATAGACACGTCTACACTTGATACACTGATGAATCAAAATTCAGGAAGGTTGTCCATAGTGGTGCTTGTTTCTGTAGGAAGGCGTCGTGAACAATTTTAATTTGACATTATAACCTGTGAGAAGTGAGAAAACTCTGGGGGTGTGTTTGTCCCTCCCTTCCTCCTTTCCTCCCTCCCTTCTTCCTTCCCTCCCTCCCTCCTTCCTTTCTCCTTTCTTTCTTCCTTTTGTTGCTTTAAACAAGAGGTTGCTTGGTATTGGGAGAGTAGGAAACTATAGGCACAGAGGGATACTTGTAAAGGTCAGTATTCAGGAGGAAGGTTGAGAGAGACAGAAAACAGAAGATAAGTACTTGTGCCTCTGAGGAATGCAGGAAGTGCTGAGCTACCATTCAGCTGGATTTTATCAGCACAGCTGCTAGCTGTGAATTTCCCTCCCAAAGCTCCCTGAAAAAAACATGTCATTTTGACACATGCGATAGGCTTAGCCAAATGGGGATAGAGTTCAAAATCATGACTGCCAGTTAACTAAATCCCAGCGAAACTCTGATTCTCCCGAAAGAAACATCAACTAAATCAACTCTTTCCTGAGCAGCACTGTGTGATTATTCCTCCACAAATCAGGACAGAACCTCAATTCTCCAGGCCCTCCCTATTTGTCTTGAGGTTTACTAGGGCTCAATGCTTAACACACAAAGACAAAACTAACTCAGGTCTCAAAGCTAAAAACCTTGTCATGTAACTAGCATGACCCAGCTGTTTTTCATTTTTCATTTTCTGGTGGAGAGAGGGCAGCCTGCGAGACAGTTAATTAGTGAGCTATCTGGGGGGCGTAGCTCCTAGCTCATGGAGCTGTATGCATGCATTTATGCTGCAGAAATGGGAAGTAATACATATCAGTCAAAGCACTAGTAGCCGGAGCAAATGTTTACAAAATGAAATATTTATAGAATGAGCATATTATATTGCAGTTTTTAAGTAGAGGGAAGACAAGGCAGGAATAAAGGTACTCTGTGTCTTCTTTTTTTCCTTTTGGGACATTTCTTTGAGTTGATTCTTCCCCATGTCACTCTTTTGGTTGTTATTTTATGATTATCTCTTATCAGAAATGTGGGTTAAGGGTCTGAAAGATGGCCCAGCAATCTGAGTCTGATCCCTAGAATCCACAAGGTAGAAGAAGAGAATCAACTCTCCAAAATTGTATGCTGACTTCCATACATGTGATGTGTCATGCAGTCTGCCATCCCCACAAAATAAATGAATGTAATTTTTAAAAGTGTTTAAATATGAGTTAAAAATGATGAATCAGAATCACCATTATAATAAGAGAGGAAAATTCTCCTACTTATTCTTCCAAATTAACCAGTCATCTCCATTCTCTCTCTCTCTCTCTCTCTCTCTCTCTCTCTCTCTCTCTCTCTCACACACACACACACACACACACACACACACACACACACTCACATGGATGGAATATTAAGCAATATAACATTATAAACTAAGGTACTACACTGAGAAAATGATTAGTGAGAGATGACTTTGCTCCATTGTGAATGAACATTGCATCAAGTACATCTAAAATCAATTTTAGATGCCACTTATGAATGTGGTTTGGATATTAAACATTGCCCAAAATTCTGTGTCTTAAGTACTTTGTCCTCAGGGTACTGTTATTGGTAGCAGTGGAACTGTTGGCAGAAGATACATTTTAGGATATGCACAGAATATTGGATGTGTGCTCTTGAAGGGGATTGCGGGGCACTGGTTTTGTTTCCCTTTCATTTCCTCATTTTGCTTCTTGAATGGTGTGTTGATTAGTTGATTCTGATATGGTCTCCCTCCGTTATTCTCTGTTGATCCAGGGCAAAGCTGTGGGACCACTCAATCACAGGCCCAGATGTAAAACCATGAGCCAAAATAATCCAAAAGCCACAAGCCAAAATTGATTTCCTCAGGTACTTTGTTATAACATTAAAAGCCAAATAAATGATACAGCTTACTGGGTGAGTAGCCTCTGTTTCCACATAGAAGGTGAGAGTATATGTTCTTTCGATGTAGTCTTTCTTTATCAATCCAGGGGAAAACGTAAATGGAAGTGGCATGGTGATAGTTTACAAGGTCAGTTTTTAGAAGACTGGAAGGTTTCTCTTTCTGCTTCCTGGAACATAGACTGTTGTAGGGCATGCCAGGTGCCATAGAGATGTGACCATGCTGAAGCTGCCATAGTAAAATGTCAACACTTGGAGTGACAGATGCCAACTTTGTGTGTGGTTTTCCTACCGAAGCATAGAGATTTGAGCCAAAATGTCAATCCACAGATAATTATAATCCCAGCTCTTGTTTGACAAAAGACATATGTGGGAATCATTCAGCTGAGCTGAGTCAAGTCCTAGAATTGTGTTCATTAACTATAAAGCATTTTCTTTATCACTTCATTTCAGGCTGTTTATTATATGCAACGGTGCATAACTGAAAGAGGGACCAAAAGCTACCATTTGTTTATTTTACCTCTCCAAATCCTTATTTTCCTCCTCTGTAAACTAAAGGTCACAGCAAAGTCTATTTTCAAAGGACGTTGTGAAGTTTAATGAAATGAAGTTTGTAAGGCAGTTAGCACCATACCTGTATGGGAAATATATATGAGAGACTATGTTTTCCAACATTTAAATTTAACTGTTACAAAATTCTGAATGTAAGATTTTTAATTAATAAGATACACATTCTGTACTACATTCAGTAGAGACTAAGCAGCTTTGTGATTAAATATGCTGACCTTTTCCTTTTGTGAATCGTATGAATAATGACATCAAGCTTGGTAAAAGAAAGTAAAGAAAGATGGATATGTCACAATCAGTCAGGTAAATTTCAGTCACAAATTCACAAATTGTTTTGAATCTGCCATAACTAATGTGTGTGTGTGTGCGCGCGCGCGTGTGTATGTGTGTGTGTGTGTGTGTGTGTGTGTGTGTGAAAGAGAGAGAGAGAGAGAGAGAGAGAGAGAGAGAGAGAGAGAGAGAGAGAGAGAGAGAGAGATTTAGGACTATTTTATTTTGGAATTGAGAATAAGGAGAGTGGAGAGCTTGGTATTTTTCTAAGTATAGTCATCACAGGTATCTATTCTCATCTTTTTTTTTCCTTTCCACTGTAAAAAAACCAAAAGGTAGATTAGAGCAACAATATATACATCTAAAATTATATTTATGGATTCAGTCTTGGGGAGCACATTTGCTAATTGTTTGTAAAGTGTCTCTGCAACGTATCTTGGAGGTTTTGTTGTTGACATTCTGTCAGCTCTTTGTCAATTGAACAAGCAAGAGAAATCAGACACCCATGGTCAGCCAACAAGAATACTATTTAGCAAGTCATACTGTCTATAAGTCAAGATTCATTTGTTTTTCTCTCTGAGAGAATCTGTCTTACATTTTAATGACTCAGTGGAATCCCAGAGCATTGTAGTATCCTAGGTAATCAGCCAAAAGACTTGCAAGATCATCAGTTGAAGATGTTAAGGGACTTTGTCACAGTTAATTCATGTTTGCTAAATCCTCAAAGTGCTAATTTACCCAGAGGGATTTTTTTTTCCTTCCACATTTACATGAGACACATAAAGAAAATGTGTCCTTTTCAAATCCTTCACAGTTGTGACCATTTTGTACTATTTCATACACAGAATTTGTTGAGGGTAAAGGGAGGGTGGAGTAAAACATTTTAGAGCTTCTTTTTTTCCTCAATGTGAATTGCTGTAAATCCTTACTCTCTTCTTTTGAATTAAAAATAGCATTGTACAAAATCTTGTTATTATATGACATTTTCTTTTGTCTGAACATAAACAGATAGCTCATGGCAAAATTCTAAAGCAGTGAACAACATGGCTATGCAAAGCTTGATGGACCCAACACCAGAGAGACAGGAGTCACTGTCAATGACTGTCTGTCCCTTTGATAGACACTCCAGTGATGAAGGCATTGTTTACCTCTACATGTCGACCTACTACTGAATTCTGTTTTTACCCATACACCCCATTATTGTTTTTCTTTTCCATTTTCAAACATAAATAAAATAAAAAAGTTAAAGTATCTTCATGTAAAACTTTGAGAGCCAGATTGTGTTCTCATTCTTGTATTTTATGAAAGACCATTTACATGTTTAGTATGATGTAAACTAACTGAGGAAATAAACAAAGAAAGAAGACTGTGTTAGCTACACGGTAATGTGATTTTTATTTTAGAGTCACTAAAAGAATTCTACAGACTACAGGAACTGACTATGTGTAAATTTTGGTTTCGCATTATAAATTGGAAGCTGAATCAAAAAGCATCTGGGGAATTAACCCCAAATGTATTATTTTTTTTCTTTTTTCTTTTTTTTTTTGGAGCTGGGGACCAAACCCAGGGCCTTGCGCTTGTTAGGCAAGCGCTCTACCACTGAGCTAAATCCCCAACCCCCCAAATGTATTATTAATCTAAAATAACACTCAAAGATTTTTCTTTCCATTTCTGTTTATTGATTCAGTATTGATTCAGTAATTGTTGCATTCCCACCAATTGTTTTTATGTGTTTTCTGGTCTCAAATCTACCATTATTGAGAATGGGGAATTTATCTCAATCTTGAAACCAGTATACATTGATTGGATATGATTCAGGTTGCTGAGAAAGGTGTTAGAAAATTATGAAAAGAAGAAAGAAAAAGAAAGAAAGAAAGAAAGAAAGAGAGAAAAAGGGAGGAAAGGAGGGGAAATAATCTTTATTTGGAACATTCCTCAATTCAGCTTATGTACAGCAGAATCATTGTATAAACACAGTGAAATCCTATAGTATGTGTATATAGACACAAGGTTAGATTGATAGCACATTTATGATCATACATACATGGAGACAGATACACATTAATGTACTGGAAAAGGAAATCCTAGTTGGACCTTACCAAGGAGCATTTTGTGGGCATGAAATGAGAGAACTAGTTGCCCTAACAGAAGGGATTAGGGATGAACCACTGACCACAAGGCTTCCTAAAAATATAATGGAATATTGGAGACATGGAATTATTTCAATTAATGCCAGTTCAAATGAAAGAGGAGTAGTGTTGAAGAACAGTCTGGTTTCAAATCTCATTATGAGTTCTTCCAGCTGGCAAATTCATCGAAATCTAGAAAACAAGTATATTATTTGATAAAACAAGGGACATAATGTCCAAGGCCACTGATATTGTCTTACAAAATTGAGGGCTGGGAAGCTTTTCTTTTATAGCACATACTTCAGTAACAGTATAATTTGCAACATTTTTTCTGCCTTTGATAAAAATCATAGGAAGGAAGTGCATCTACTACATACAGAATCTTTACAACTGAAGTCGATTTCTTACTCTAAATAAAATATTTCACCAAAATTATTAATTTTTAGAGAACAGTTCCTGATAATGTTCACTTATGTGAATCTTACTTTCAGTTTATTAAAACATTATTTAATACTTTAATTGAATTGGGAAATTAGTAAAGATACTAATATTGAATATCTTCACATTCTGAGTAAGTGTAAGGCACTAGGGAACACTGGTACATGTGTGATTTTACTTGTTAAGCAATAATAGGCTATACGAAAACTAGTTAAGCCTTCTATACTTGATGTGTTTGGGTTCAGAAATGTTTTAGAGGTAAGTTTCTTTTAGATTTTGGAATATTTATTGATGGATAATGAAGTATTGTGAAGGTGGCAAGCAAGTTCAGATAGGATCCATACCATATGCCTATAGCTTGGGCAGGTTTTAGTAATTATTTTAGTAATTTCGTTCATTTTTATAACATGGAAATTTTCAGTTGTGGCACCATATCAGAAATCAAAACATTTTGAATTGTGGAGAATTGGGGATTTTTGAAGTTTGAGATGCAATTTACATATTAAGTTTTATTTGGTTAAGAAGTAGAGACCTATTATTGGACGAAGTGTATTACTGCAGGATGGGACTTGAGGGTTTATTGCTTTGCCCATTTCCTGTTATCATTCTTCTTCCTGTTTAGAGCTTAAGTAGGAGTAGTCAACTTCTGGCTACTACCAAACCACCATCCCATGTCTTCCTTGCCACAGTGGACACTTTCTTCCTAGAAGTGTAAGCCAAAAGAAATTCTGTCCTCTCTGTGTTTTTTTTTTTAAGTAGAGGCCTAAACAGCTAATGGAATTCATTCTTTTGTGAGCTCTTAATATTTGGCAGTGTCAGGATTTGACCCAAGTCTCTCTGCAGAGTCTAAATAATTAAATATCACATGGACTGCCTTGCAGCCTATTACCCTACACTTCTCCCTTTAAATAGCATGTATAGCAGAAATATGAGATATAACTCATATTCTACCCAAGGCTAAGGAGCATTTAATTTTTCTCCCAAGCATGTGCCGGCTTCAGATTTGTTTTTGCCAATATATTGCCTTAGTAATTCTGGCCATCAGAGTGATTTTACCACCCTTGATCTCTTCTCTAGCAATTAAACTGGAATGTCTACTGAGAGAGCAAGAATGCATTTGATTACATTTGATTTCTTATGTGTGTATGTATGTACATGTCGGTGTGTATTTGTGTGTGTGTGTGTTTGTGTGTGTGTGTGTGTGTGTGTGTGTGTGTGTGTGTTTGCGTATTCAGTGATTCAGCTAACTGGCTGGCTGACCATCCAAATCTGTGGATCTTCGGGTTTCTATTTTCCCAGTACATACACTTCCTGTGCAGCACATAGCCTGAAAAAACACAATTTCATCACACTCTCTGGAATGATGTACAGCTTAAATTTACAAATTATTGATTTTCAGAATTTTCCATTTAATCTTTCTGATTATAGTTGACCACAAGTTACTGAAATTAGCCCTAGCATGCTGGCTTGTTTTTTGCTGTTTTGTTTTTTTTTTTTTTTGTTTTGTTTTATTCATATTTTTTTGGCAATTTGCCATAAATTTAATCGTCAGTCATCTAGGAATATGGAGCATCAATTGAGATCAAATCGACTGCTAGGCAAGTTTCTGAGGCTGTTTTCTTGATTAAATTGATGTGAAAAGACCCTGCCTGTTATGGGTAGTGCTATCCTTTGGCAGGTAGTTTTAAACTGTATAAAAAGCAAATTCAACAAGTGAGGAGAAGTAAGCCTGTAAGCAACTTTTTGTCTGTGTTCTCTGTTTCAGTTCCAGCCTCCAGGTTCCTGCCCTGCTTGAGTTCCTGCCTTGGTTTATCTCATTCATGGATTGTGACTGGGACATGGAGCCAAAATCAAAGAACACAAAGGCAAAACAACAACAAAAAATCAAAACAAAACAAATAAACAAAAACCAAACCAAACCAAACCAAAAAAAAAAAACCCTTTCCTTTTCCAAGTTAGATTTTGTCAGTGTTATGTCAGAGCAATAAAATGTAAACTAACACAGACACTAAAATTATGAATAAAGAATCAGTAATGTATTTAATTTTTAAGAAAATGTTATTTTAAGAAAATATTTTGTGATGCAGAAATATACTAATGTATAGCTACACTGAAACCAGTAAGAGGTTCATTCCTTCCAGTCTGATGAAAATCTTTAAAATAAATTCTCTCCGTATTATATAGACCTTATATACTCAGAAACAAAAGACACAGATGTAATTCAAACATCAGGAATACACTGGTAACAAAGGTATGATGTGAATTGAAATAACTTCAGCAACATTCAACTATACCAAGGGCTCACTGGGTGACTTTACATAAAGGTTGAGGAATGAATGTCCTAACTTGCGTTTGGGGAGGATTACACAAATAATGGTAGCAATGATTCTTTGGAAAGTAAATTCTAAGTATGAAGAGTGTAATGGTATATAAGGTCCTTAAGTGTTCTTTGAAAAAATTGAGAATAATGAGAACATGCTCTATGGCAGCAGTACCATTACAAGTGAGCCTAAAACTTTCATATGCTCTGTTCCTAAGATTCTCCTGTGAGCCTCACAGTGACAACCATAGCCAAATTGTCTTGCTAATCAAGTGTCTTGTCAGTGACACTGATCAAGACTAGAAGACTAATTACTAGATGGAAAAGTAACTATTTTTCTAACATGCACTTTCACTTGTCATATATTATAGAATGCTTGATTTTTAATCTCAGCAGATATTCCTATTAGTTACAAAAGGTAATAATTTGGAAATATACATTTAGATACTTTTAAAAAATGTATTTATCTTTATTTTCTATGCATTGTTGTTTTGTTTGCATGTGTGTTGGTATGAGTGTGTTGGATTCACGAAACTGGAGTTACAGGCAATTATGAGTTTTCATGTGGATGCTAAGAATTAGACCTGGGTCGTCTTCTTTTTCCCCATCTTTATTAAATTGGGTATTTCTTATTTACATTTCAAATGTTATTCCTTTTCCCGGTTTGGTTTCCAGGCCAACATCCCCCTAACCCCTCCCCTCCCCTTCTATGTGGGTGTTCCCCTCCCCATCCTCCCCCAATTACCGCCCTCCCCCAACAATCCCATTCACTGGGGGTCCAGCCTTGGCAGGGCCAAGGGCTTCCCCTTCCACTGGTGCCCCTTCTAGGCTATTCGTTGCTACCTATGAATTGGGAGTCCAGGGTCAGTCCATGTATACTTTGGGTAGTGGCTTAGTTCCTGGAAGCTCCGGTTGGTTTACATTGTTGTTCATATGGGGTCTCAAGCCCCTTCAGCTCTCTGAGTCCTTCCTCCGATTCCTTCAACGGGGGTCCCATTCTCAGTTCAGTGGTTTGTTGCTGGCATTCGCCTATGTATTTGCTGTATTCTGGCTGTGTCTCTCAGGAGCGATCTATATCCGGTTCCTGTCAGCCTGCACCTCTTTGCTTCATCCATCTTATCTAGTTTGGTGGCTGTATATGTATGGGCCACATGTGGGGCAGGCTCTGAATGGGCGTTCCTTCAGTCTGTGTTCTAAATTTCACCTCCTTATCCCCTCCTAAGAGTATTCTTGTTCCCCTTTTAAAGGAGTGAAGCATCCACATTTTGGTCATCCTTGAGTTTCCTGTGTTCTGTGCATTTAGGGCAATTCGAGCATTTGGGCTAATAGCCACTTATCAATGAGTGCATACCATGTGTGTTTTTCTGTGATTGGGTTAGCTCACTCAGGATGATATTTTCCAGTCCCATCCATTTGCCTACGAATTTCATAAAGTCATTGTTTTTGATAGCTGAGTAATATTCCACTATGTAGATGTACCACATTTTCTGTATCCATTACTCTGTTGAAGGGCATCTGGGTTCTTTCCAGCTTCTGGCTATTATAAATAAGGCTGCTATGAACATAGTGGAGCACGTGTCTTTGTTGTATGTTGGAGCATCTTTTGGGTATATGCCTAAGAGAGGTATCGCTGGGTCCTCAGGTAGTTCAATATCCAATTTTCTGAGGAACCTCCAGACTGATTTCCAGAATGGTTGTACCAGTCTGCAATCCCACCAACAATGGAGGAGTGTTCTTCTTTCTCCACATCCTCACCAGCATCTGCTACTGCTGGAGTTTTTGATCTTAGCCATTCTGACTGGTGTGAGGTGGAATCTCAGGGTTGTTTTGATTTGCAATTCCCTTATGACTAAAGATGTTGAACATTTCTTTATGTGCTTCTCAGCCATTCTGCATTCCTCAGCTGTGAATTCTTTGTTTAGCTCTGAACCCCATTTTTTAAATACTGTTATTTGTCTTCCTGCAGTTTAACTTCGTGAGTTCTTTGTATATTTTGGATAAAAGACCTCTATCAGTTATAGGATTAGTAAAGATCTTTTCCCAATCTGTTGGTTGCCGTTTTGTCCTAATGACAGGGTCCTTTGCCTTACAGAAGCTTTGTAGGTTTAAGAGATCCCATTTGTCGATTCTTGATCTTAGAGCGTAAGCCATTGGTGTTTTGTTTAGGAAATTTTCTCCAGTGACCATGTGTTCAAGATTTTTCCCCACTTTTTCTTCTATTAGTTTGAGTGTATCTGGTTTGATGTTGAGGTCCTTGATCCACTTGAACTTAAGCTTTGTACAGGGTGATAAGAATGCAATCTTCTACATGCTGACCTCCAGTTGAACCAGCACCATTTGCTGAAAATGCTATCTTTTTTCCATTGGATGGTTTTGGCTCCTTTGTCAAAAAACAAGTGACCATAGGTGTGTGGGTTCATTTCTGGGTCTTCAACTCTATTCCACTGGTCTATCTGCCTGTCTCTGTACCAATACCATACAGTTTTTTTTTAAAATCACTATTGCTTTATAATACTGCTTGAGTTCAGGGATAGTGATTCCCCAGGAATCACTGTTGTTGAAGATAGTTTTAGCTCTTCTGGGTTTTTTGTTATTCCAGATGAATTTGCAAATTGTTCTGTCTAACTCTCTGAAGAATTGGATTGGTATTTTGATGGGGATTGCATTGAATCTGTAGATCGCTTTTGGCAAAATGGCCAATTTTATTATATTAATCCTGCTAATCAATGAGCATTAGATATCTTTCCATCTTCTGAGATCTTCTTCAATTTCTTTCTTCAGAGGCTTGAAGTTCTTATCATACAGATCTTTCATTTGCTTGGTTAAAGTCACACCAAGGTATTTTATATTATTTGGGACTACTATGAAAAGTGTCTATTATTTTGTTCAAGATATTTACTGGTCCTTTGACTTGGGAGTCTTTACTCTCTTCTATACCTATTATCCTTAGGTTTGATCTTCTCATTGAGTCCTGGATTTCCTGTATGTTTTGGACCAGTAGCTTTTTCTGTTTTACATTATCTTTGACAGTTGAGTCGATGTTTTCTATGTAATCTTCTGCTCCTGTGATTCTCTCTTCTATCTCTTGAATTCTGTTGCTGATGCTTGTATCTACGTCTCATTGTCTCTTCTTTTGGTTTTCTATATCCAGGGTTGTCTCCCTTTGTGCTTTCTTTATTGCTTTTATTTCCATTTTCAATTCCTTCACTTATTTGATTGTGTTTTCCTGTAATTCTTTCAGGGATTTTTGTGTTTCCTCTCTAAGGGCTTCTACTTGTTTACTTGTGTTTTCCTGTATTTCTCTCAGGCAGTTCTTTATGTCTTTCTTAAAGTCCTCCATCATCATGATCAAATGTGATTTAAAATCTAGATCTTGCTTTTCTGGTATGTTGGGATATTCCGTGTTTGCTTTGGTGGGAGAATTGGGCACTGATGATACCATGTAGTCTTGGTTTCTGTTGCTTGGGTTCCTGTGCTTGCCTCTCTCCATCAAGTTGTTTCTGGTGTTAACTTGTTCTGCTATTTCTGACAGTGGCTTCACTCTCCTATAGGCCTGTGTGTCAGGAGTGCTGTAAACTTGTTTTCCTGTTTTCTTTCAGCCAGTTATGGGAACAGAGTGTTCTGCTCTCAGACGTGTAGTGGTTCTTGTCCACTGACTTTCAGCTGTTTCTGTTGGTGGGAACCAGAAGGGCCTGCCCCTACTTCTCCTGGGTCCCTGTGTATAGGGAGCCCAGATGGCTCTAGGTGTTTTCCTCTAGAGTCAGAAATGTGGGCAGAGTAGTCTCCTCTGGTTTCCCAGTCATGTCTGCCCCTCCGAAAGTCTAGCTCTCCCTCTCATGGGATTTGGGTGCAGGGAACTGCTTGACTGGGTCCTTTCTGATCTGGGCTCAGTCTGGACTGCAGGGTTCCTGCAGCTTTACTGGTGCAATCTTCCCATGCCCAGAGGCCCTATACAGTTTCCTCTTGGGCCAAGGATGTGGGCAAATGTGGGCAGATGTGGTGATCTCTCCTGCCCTGCAGTCTTAGGATTGCCCACACTTCTGGGTGATCTGCTCTCTCTCCCACAGGGTTTGGGTGGAGGGAGCTGTGGGCCTGGATCAGTGAGGTCTGAGTGCCAGCTAGAAACCGGAAATGTCTGGTCCTAGAGGAATTTTGCCTTAGTGTGTCCTGAGTCCACCAGGCAGGTCACTTGGAGCAGAAAAGTTGGTCTTACCTCTGTTCTTGGACCTGAGGTTGCTCAAACCTGGGTTCTCTTAAAGGGCAGCCATTGGTCTTGCTGAGCCATCTTATCAGCCCCGTAAGTTACTTCTTAAAGACTATTGCATGCAAACTTTCTGTAAATTTTATTCATTTTGGATTTTTAACTCATGGACTGGATGTTGTACTGATCTTTGTGGTTGCATATATGCCCACTAATGTCTCCTGGCTCTCTCCTATTTAAGGGGACATAGTTCCAAATGACTGACAGCATGGGGGTTAGAAACAGGTCTAAAAAGCCCCATAACTCAACATTATGGTTCAATTCATGTTTCAGAGGTCCCTCTAAAAATCACACTGAAGCTGGGTTGGGGATTTAGCTCAGCGGTAGAGCACTTGCCTAGCGAGTGCAAGGCCCTGGGTTCGGTCCCCAGCTCCGAAAAAAAGAAAAGAAAAAAAAATCACACTGAAGCATGTCTTCACCTGAGAACATATTACTTAACTATTCTCCCCTCCCCTGTCCTGCTTTCTTCTACCTGAGAGTCCTCCCTCTACTAATTAACCATAAGTTAGGCCTCTAGTCATTCTTACCCATGACAATTATACACATTGCATTGATTAGCATTTGGGAGAGGATAAGAACTTAAAGATTAGAATTTGACTAATGTAAACACTTGCATGCAAGAACTCAGAATTACTAGGCACATATTTACTAAATGTTCCAGTGTTTGTTAACCGGATAAGTTTCTGGGTCTCATGCATCCTCCCTGACTTGGGCTTTCCACAGAGAGGGACTGGGTAGCTTAACTAGGGAGAACAGATGCCAGCATTGTGGCTCACATTGTCTCTGTTGCACTACTCAATGATGCGTCTGTAACTAAAAAATAGCCAGGACAATGCATACACACATGACCACGGCTGTGGTCCAATAATACTGTGTTTACAAAAATGAGTGCCTACATTTTGCTCTAAGGTTTTAGTTTGCAAAGCCTTGAACTGGAGTACAGAGACATAAAAGTGGTTTATTGGTTTATAATGATTTGGAAACTAGAGTTTTGCCTTATCCTTTCTTCAGCAGAATGTTTGAATGATGTAGATAGGGAAAAGATGAGAAGTGGAGACATATTTTTTTCGTTTATCTAACTACATTCCTAATCATCGAGTGTCGCTGGCTTTGCCATGAGGTAAATTTAAAACATGCACTTCAGAGTGTAAGTAGTTTCTAGACGCCAAATGTGCTATTCTTTCATACAGATTCATAATATTGTCAAAAGCTGTTCTATCAGGATGAAATTTAACTAATGTAAAGATAGATGCAAGCACATTTAATTATTATGTGACTGTTACATGTGCATGCATGTGTGTATGTATGTTTGTATGTTTGGGGGTATGGATCCCTGGTACTTTATATAGAATATAGAAATTCTAGGGTTTGGTAACACTTATTCTGAGTAAATGTCTTAGTCACTGTTCTATTACTATGAAGAGACACTGTGACGAAGGTGAATCTTGTAAGAGAAACCATTTAATAGGGGGATGGCTTACAGTTTCAGAGGTTTAGTCCCTTATCATCATGGCAGGCAGCTTAATAGCACTCATGGTGCTGCAGCAGTAGCAAGAGCTATATCCTGATCTACAGGCCGGGAGAACAACCCTGGGCCTGGTGTGGGTTTTGAAACCTCAAAGTCTACCCATTATGACATACTACTTCCAACAAGGCTATGCCTCCTAATCCTTCTAAACCTCCTCAAATAGTGCCATTCTCTGAGACTAAGCATTAAAATATATGGGCCTATGGGGGCCTTTCTTACTCAAATCACCATAGTAGGCACACAGTGACTTCTCTTTCTGTCACAATAATAGTGTGCAATTAACCTTTTGAAGAATTATTAATAGTTTTCTCTTTTATTCATTTAGATTACAATTCCCTTCTACAAACTATGCAGTATTGTTACTTTGATAGAAAAAAATTCAATATTTGGATTAGATGTAATACAAAATACCCACATTTGCATTCAGATGAATTATCTTTAATTACATTCTTGAGTTTTGTCACTACACATTAGAACACAGTGAGCAGAATTCTGTTCAATCCAAATAATTCACATTCATCTTTAGGTGACCCCGAGGACAGCATAAAATAAACGTTCCGCTCTTCAGCCAGACTATTTACCATTAGGTTGTGACTTCCGCTACTTGCAACATATTTAATTCATGTAAAAAATAATAGTGACAGCTTTCTCATTAAATTGACTTTAGCCTCTGAACTCTGGGCCCATATATGTTTATTCTGAAGACTGCTGCTTGTTGGCAGATTTGTTACCTGCTGTATTGCTCCTCAAAGTCATTTCAACAAGGTCTGGAATTTTTTCAGGTCTAGCTCCAGTATACTTTTTGAGAAAAATCACAATTTCAAATTTGTCTTGCATTTAGCATTTGTGATATTGAAGAAATGTAATACTTAGGAGAATACTCAGTTAAATTTCCTGTTGGGTTCAGTAGGATCAATGGCTATCTGGCTGGAAGTCAGTGTGTATTACTGAGATGATTACAATCAAACATCTACTATAACTGATTTGTTATGTATAGATTGTATTTATCTTCTTTGAACATCTCTTAGCTAACCAGACTTGTTTCACCAATATCATGTTCCTCTCCCTGGGAAGCCTATGTTGAATGGCTGATCTTTTTCTTTAACTATGGACAAATTTGAAGAGATGTTTCATGTCTATGTGTTCAAATGAGCATTTTTCCGAACCTCCCTATCTGTACAATTCTGCTTGCCTCAATTCTTCACTGGCATCTTTAAGAATATGTCTTCAATACATTCCAAGCCCACACAGTTGTATTTCAAAATCTTCAAAATCTTTCTCCCATGAAATTCAAGTTATTTCAAAGCTCAGATGAAAGCTTTCTTTTTTTTTTTATTTTATTAACTTGAGTATTTCTTATTTACATTTCGAATGTTATTCCCTTTCCCGGTTGCCGGGCCAAAATCACCCTAACCCCTCCCCCTCCCCTTCTTTATGGGTGTTCCCCTCCCCGTCCTCCCCCCATTGCCGCCCTCCCCCAAACAATCACCTTCAATGGGGGTTCAGTCTTTGCAGGACCAAGGGCTTCCCCTTCCACTGGTGCTCTTACTAGGATATTCATTGCTACCTATGAGGTCAGAGTCCAGGGTCAGTCCATGTATAGTCTTTAGGTAGTGGCTTAGTCCCTGGAAGCTCTGGTTGCTTGGCATTGTTGTACATATGGGGTCTCGAGCCCTTTCAAGCTCTTCCAGTTCTTTCTCTGATTCCTTCAACGGGGGTCCTATTCTCAATTCAGTGGTTTGCTGCTGGCATTTGCCTCTGTGTTTGCTGTATTCTGGCTGTGTCTCTCAGGAGCGATCTACATCCGGCTCCTGTCGGTCTGCACTTCTTTGCTTCATCCATCTTGTCTAATTGGGTGGCTGTATATGTATGGGCCACATGTGGGGGAGGCTCTGAATGGGTGTTCCTTCTGTGTCTGTTTTAATCTTTGCCTCTCTATTCCCTGCCAAGGGTATCCTTGTTCCCCTTTTAAAGAAGGAGTGAAGCATTCACATTTTGATCATCCGTCTTGAGTTTCATTTGTTCTAGGCATCTAGGGTAATTCAAGCATTTGGGCTAATAGCCACTTATCAATGAGTGCATACCATGTGTGTTTTTCTGTGATTGGGTAGATGAAAGCTTTCTCAGCCTGAAATTCTCAGCACTATTATCATGCTGCTGTAATTGCACATTTATTTTTATACTCTTGAATAAATGATTTGAGTTGCTTGAGAAATAGACTGGTAATTATCTTTCATATACGACCTACAGCATTCAATACTAGTTTGTTAAATAAGTTGAACTAAACACACTCGATATCAGAGACCCTCAGATACAAGCATCATGTTCTCAATTAGCAGTGTCTGAGATAGTGATTCTGTTCTTCTATTTTCCTTAGGATAAGAAGAGTATAAAAAGCAGGATATAGAAGAAAAAAGACTGAGTCACAGTATCTGATATTAGTAAGCAGCTCTGGAGCATGAATGTAACCAACCAACCAACCAACCAACCAACCAGATTTATCCAACAGTATCCAGAGTAACAGTATTAGTATCACTCTGAGAATTGTTAGAAATGCATATTAATTCAAGGGCAATGCATCAACTGAATCAGAAGGCCTAGGATCTGAGTCCAGCTGTGTGTTTCAGTAAGTACTCTGTGAGAGTCAGATGTGCAAATGAAAGCTAGCATTTAGTCCAAGAGAATCCTCTAGAGCATATTGTTTGTGATGGCCATAGATGTGAAGTACAACACAATATTATTATGTAGGGATCTGCATGGACCTCAAAACTAGCAACATTTGAATGACATAGCAATAGTAAACTATAGCCAACAAAGATTGTCACACAAATCCTTCAGATTGAATGTACCAGCATATGTGAGGAGAATCAAATTAGATTGGCTGGAAACAGAATAATTTGATACCTCTTTTAGCAGATATCCAGGGAGACAGTAAGGCCAGAAATTATGGTAATAATTTTCTACATTAAAAAAATAACTAGATAGTCACATCTGTACATGTAAGCAGAACTTGAAACTAATTACTGAATACAAATAAAATATAAACAATTTGTTTGCCATAATTTCCTTATTACAACTCTTAAGGCAAGATGAATTATCAGAATAAGCCTGCAACAGAAGAAGAGGACAAGCAACAAGATGTGAGTCAATGACAAGCTGTCCCTTGCCAGACACATAGCTTTTCACATTCTTTCTGATGCTAAACACAAATAACCCTAGAATGTGAAATCATTGAATTCAAAATGTTTGTAATAGTTTAAGCAATTAAGGATAGAGAGAAAAAATCAGAAAGCCCAGAAGATCATGGTCAATCTTCATCCAAACCATTATATCAAAGTGTTATACAAAATGTGCTAGAGCAGATAGCTATATAGCAAACGGTAGGAAACATGCCTCCACAAATGGACTCTTCTATCTTGCTTATGGGAGCTCCAAACTACTTTTCTGTAATTTAGGTCCAAAGTGATAAACTATTACAATAAAGGAATTTGCTGTTCGGTTTATATTAAAATGAGATTGAATTGGCTGTGATGTTTAACTCCCTAAACTTCCATAAGCTTGTATGGCTTGACAAGCCTTTTGAATAAAACAGGAAGACAGGAGGTTAAGAAGCAATTTGTAAAAATGTGCAATCCTGATTGCCATTCTACTAGACAGCAGAAGAAAATGTTTTGTTACTGCAATGCACATTTTGTCATCAATGGAGTCTCTATTACATATTAAGTAAAAAATATAAAAAAATAAATAAAAGTGAAAGCAGGCATAGATGATTAGGCAGCAGTGGCAGACATATTGCTGCTGCTATCTGGCACTTTACTGTCTCAGCATATATTTACTAACTGGCCTGTAATTACTTTTTTGGAACATTACCCAACACTGTTTTAGAGGAAGAAAGCATTCATTCTCTGTGAGAGAAAATAAATAGACTTTGTTTCTGGCAAGCAGCTACACCCAGTTTTATCATTTGAAATGATAAATGTAAACATTGAAAAATATATCTCAATATTATTTTTCAACACAAGAGTTTTAAAACTGTTTTAATAGTTCTCTGAGGCTGTTCCCTTCACAAGTTAATCAATAAATAGTGTGACTACTAGAAATTAAGGGATGTGCATCTTTTATTTCTAGTATTGTGCTTTGACCAGGAATCGATTTCCAAATTATATCCAAAGATATTCTGTCTAAACTCTTCTTCACCCAGCAGTGTACTCCAGTGGTTTGGCTTTATCATAATTACAGTTAGCTGGAAGCTTGAATAAAGTGCCACTCATGTCCCCTCACCTCATGAAGTTTCTGGTTCAACAGGTCTATAGTGGAGCTCTAGAAAATAGTTTGGTACTCTTATCCTAAGTCTTCGGTTCTTTGCTTCTATTCAGCCATCAGTTTATCAGATCATTTTACCCAATCCAAATTAGAAATTAAAAAAGAAATGAATTCAACTACTGAACTCATGTAAAAATATGAGTCTTGTCTTTCTTGTCGATATTTTCTGGTTACTTACTCTACTTCATAGAGAGGCATAGATCCGTATATATCCAAAACGATATTATATTATATTCAGTATAATAATTACTAAAACTTTGTTATAAAGCTTGTATATAATAATGCTGTGATGAAATTCTTGGTAGGAAAATCTATAATACTTTAAAAAATGTATATATGGGAGTAGATAAATGCATATATGGGGGTAGATAAATGTATATGTGGGAGTAGATAAATGTATATATGGGAGTAGATAAATGTATATATGGGAGTAGATAAATGTATATATGGGAGTAGATAAATGTATATATGGGGGTAGATAAATGTATATGTGGGAGTAGATAAATGTATATATGGGAGTAGATAAATGTATATATGGGAGTAGATAAATGTATATATGGGAGTAGATAAATGTATATATGGGAGTAGCATTTAAGAACACTTTCTGTACTTGCAGAGGAGGTGGAACTTGTATTCCAGTTCTCAGCATCCATGTCAACTGGCTCACATCTGCATATAAATGTTGCTTAAAGGGATCCAATGCCCTTTTCTGACCTCTGTGGGTAACTGTAGGAACATGATGGCTTTATAAATAAGCAGGCACTCACACAGATATAAATAAAAATGTTTATATGAATTATGTAACTATAAGAAAGATTTATATTTTTATACTCTGTGTGTGTGTGTGTGTGTGTGTGTGTGTGTGCGTGTGCATGTGCATGTGCATGTGCATGTGTGCATGGTATGGGGACGGGGAAAGCGCCACAGCTTGATGTGAGGTCAAAGAACAACTTGCTGCAATTGTTTTTCTCCTTCTCTCACATGTGTTCTAGGAATCAATTTCTGGTTGTCAGGCTTAGTGGCAAGCACCCTTTATCCACAGGCTACAAGAAAGATTTTCCATGTAGATTAAAATCTACAATGTCATACAACTAAGGACTTGTGATAATTAAGAACAAACAAACCTCAACAATTAGGACACTGTAAATATTTTATAAATACTAAGTTAGATAGAGTTATCTGGCTCAGTCTTCTCAGACCACAACTTCCTCCACTAATTACAGTAGAATGTTCTCATATTGAGTGTCAATAATTAGTCTTTTTTGAAATACAACTTGCCCATTAAGAGTATCCCCACCCCGCATTTCCTTTTCACAGAAGGAATTCTAGATTAATATTTTTGAGGTGGATGCATTATTCATTCATTAACTGGGGGCCATGCCTATCCATTGGGTATGGTGTCTAAGAGGTTCTACCTTCCTTTTTTGGGGTATTTCAGCTAATGTTCTCCCTGTTGGGTCCTGGGAACCTCTTGGATTCCTGGCATCTGAAACTTTCTGGTGGCTATCCTCAGTTTTCCTTCTCCCACAGCTACACACCTCCTTTCAAATTCCTGAGCAGAGACTAAAAGAAAGGCTATCCACAGGCTGTCCTGCCTTGGTATCTCTCCCATCTGTAGACACCAAACCCAGACACTATTGCTGATGCCAAGAAGTGCTTGCTGACAGGAGCCTGTTATAGCTGTCTCCTGAGTGACTCTGCCAGAGCCTGACCAATATAGATGTGGATGCCTGCAGCCAAACATCAGACTGAGTGCAATGGAGGAGTTAGAGAAAGGACTAAAGGAGCTGAAGAGGTTTGCCACCCCATAGAAAGAACAACAATATCAACCAACCAGAACCCCTAAAGCTTCCAGGGAGTAAACCACCAACCAAAGAGTACAAACAGGGTACCCATGGCTCCAGCTGGATATGTAGCAGAGGATGGCCTTGTCTGCTATCACTGGGAAGGGAGACCCTTGGTCCTGTGGAGGTCTAATGACTCATGGTAGGGGAATACTAGGCAAGACTCATGGTGGGGGACCCTGAGGCAAGAGTGGGTGGGCAGGTGGGGGAGCACTCTCATAGAGGCAGGGGGGAAGGAGGAAGGCATAGGGGTTTGTGGAGGGGAAACTGGGAAGCAGGATGACATTTGAAATGTCAATAAATAAAATAACCAATAAAAATGAAAAAACGAGTCCCTGCCCCTTGTAAAGTGTATTCGACTTCATTTGTTTCCATATAACAAGCACTTAAATGTTGGACTTCATTTATCCAGTGTACTGCTTTTCTGTTGTCAGTGTTTATCATTGACACTTTTCATGATAGGTTTGTCATTTCTTTCATCAATCTACAAGCTTTTATCAGAATACAGTTTGATTTATGAATATCCCTCTTTCAAAAGTGATTCTCATGTCTCTACACAATAGACTGATAAATCTGCAAGAAACAGTCTTGCTTTTAAAATAAAAACATCTTTTATTTACATAGTCTAAATATCCATTAAATACTTCACCCAATGTTTCACATGTATATGACTATTGGCAAGTAATTCATCACAGTAACAATATAATTATTTACTTTTATAGAATAAAACTTTATGAAAATCCACAAGGAGAACTTCAGATTTGTACCTAATACTTATCTCCTTTAGTGGTAAAAGGTCTGTATTTTAATCTATTTAAATATTAATATCTGTTCTCTAGAGTAAGGGATTTCTTGTCCTACTTCAAAAGTATTGCTGCCTGGCTATATATGATGTCATCTCTTAAGAATTGTATTTTCTTTATAAACTTTTTGGTAAAATGTTACATTCATGTCACTGTAATTTGTAATTTTACATTTATCCAAGTGAATATTTTCTTATCTCAATGTACTGATGCAAGAGAAGGTGATATTTATTACTGGTTTGGCAAGCTGCTGTGAATATTCCATCTCTTTGAAAAGTGATTGAACTGATCAATTTAAAAGAATCCAAAAGGAAAACAAACATTACAGTTTATGTTACCTGTTAATAACATCAACAATAGAACTTTAAAAGTGAATTTTCTCATAAAAGTTGTAATAATAAAAATGATGTTCAATCAGTTCAGTCTCAAGAATGTATGTATATCAAGCTGTGCTTGGTGACACATCACATGCCTTAAGTCCCAGCACTTAAGAGAGGCAAGCAAAGCTCTGAGTTCAAGCACAGCTTGGTTTACATAGTGACTTCTAGGCCAGCCAGAGAATGAGACCCTGTTTCAAAATGAAGAGAAAAAAGAAAAAAAAACAAAACAAAACAAAATAAAAAACAAAAAACAAAAACAAACAAACAAACAAACAAACAAAAAACCAGGGGCCCAGAAAGGTTGATTAGTGCTTAAAAGTTCTGGCTGTCCTTTCAGAGGATCCATGTTTGTTTCCTAGCACCCATATAGCATGTCACAACTGACTGTAACTCCAATTCCAGGAGATCCAATGCCCTCTGAGGGCTGCCACAGTCACTTCGGACACATGCTACGCATAAAAACATACAAAGAAACACATACATACAATAAAACTTTTAAAAATCTTTAAAATTTTTATACAGTATATTTTGATCATATCCTTTCCTCTCTCCAACTTCTCACAGATTTCCATCACTTCCCTACCCATCCATTTTCATGTCCTGTCTAAAAAAATTAAAATCACACAGACTAAATATAAATAAATAAATAAACCAATTGCAGAAAAAATGCCAAGACAAAACAAAAATGCACAAAACAAACATTTGTTTCTGTAGATACTGTATACACATCATGCAGATACATGTATGCAAGATACATACACAAGTTTAAATCAAGTAACAGGCTTATAAAATGCTTTATTGAATTTCAGTTTTTCTCCTAAAACAAAAATGATCATCTCAAACTTGCTTCAATGCTATCAACATACTATATAATATAACAAGCAATTGTTGAAGTGCTATTTTATATCCCTCATTAATTCAAGGCAACAGTAGATAAATGAAAAGCTATGGTTGACTAAGCCTTGTAGAAATAATTAAACATAACAATAGTTTTCCTAATGTTGAGAAATAGCAATTACTTTAAATAATTATAAGATCTTAACTTTTACACTAGAAAAAGGAGAATAATAATTAAATAGAATCTCAAAGAACCCCCAAATTTCATTAAGCACCTACCTCAGGTTAAAAATAACTCAACTTCCCTGAAAACTCTTATCATTTATGTAATTATGTCATAATTATCATTTCAATTTAGCCTAAAACCAGCTGTGAAAAAGAGTGATGGAAGAATTATTTCTAATTTATACAATATGAAACCTGAATCCAATAAACTGAATAAAAGCACATCGAAACCCTTTTGAAAATACAAAAGATTGCTAGAAAGGCTTAAATGATACATATATACTCACATACATACATACATAGGGTGAGAAGACTGAGACTTGTAAAAGTGCACTGACCCCCGAAATAAATCTTTAAATTCAATTTAAGTATACAGAAATTAACTCCAATATGTTTCCTCCCATAATTGATGAACTGGTCCCAATATTCTCATTTAACATCAAGGATTAAGAATAGATCATAATGCTATGAAGAATAAAAAGACAAAGCTTTACTACAAATTCACTATAAATTTAATAAGGCTAGTGTGCATATGACGCTATAGAAATGTCAAGAAAATGTAATTATCAACCCAGGATAAGGCCTACACTTATATAAAATTTTAACTGAGGAAAGCATCACGAAAAGTAAGGATAAGACAGATTATTTACCAAATAGTTCTGAGCCAATCAGCTATGCATATGAACTCCCATTCTCTGTTGGCAGGAGTGTAAACCAGTGTAGGAACTATGGAAATAACTGTGGATAATTATCAGAAAAATAAAAACAAATTTACCATAGGATTCATGTATACCAGTCCTTGGCATAGGTCGCATGGACTTGACTTAATAACCTACTCCAAACACCCTTGCTCACCAATGTTCATTGCTGCTCTCTTTATAATAGGTAGGAAATGAAAAGAACCTGTGTACCCTTCAATGAAGAACTGAAAAAGAAAATGTCACTCTTATGTACCATGGAATACTATTCAGCTGTAAAGAAAACAAAAATCAAGAACTTTGCAGATGTACGGATGGATGTAGTTGTGCATTTTGTGTATGGTTGTGTTTTTCTTCCTGGCCACTGCTCTTGGAACAAGTACTCTGGGACTGAAATATATTTTCAAATACCCAGGTCCTACATTTTGAGTATTATCCAACTATCTCACAAATTAATTATCTCATTATTCTATTGTAAGTTCTGCCACTTGACTGGTTACCTGGTCTTCAGTCTTTTGTTTGTTTTTTTTTTCTTTTTTGTTGTTTTTTTCTGGTGACACCGTCAACATTCTGGGCCAATCTCCTGCCTGTGTCTATCCCATCCTGACTCTCTCTGTCTCTCTGCTATATGTTCTGCCTTCTAATGTTCTGCCTAATCTCATTGGACAATCACCATTTTATTGACAAGTGAATGTACTTACAGTGCACAAAAAATTATTTCTACATTTCCCCCGTTTTAGCCTAACAAGAGGGTCATTTTCTTATGAAAATAAATTGCATACAATAATAATTATGAAAACTATCAGGTAAGGTTTACATTCATAATGTTCAGGCCATATGTTTTGACAACTTTCGAGAAAGTATTCTATCATCTATCCTATCTTGGTGAGTTCAGAGTTCTGTACCTTAATCAATTTCTATCATAACTTGTATTACCAACCTAAAATATCTCAGACTCAAGAACATCTTTTAGAAAGTTCTAAATAGTTTAGGCTTAATCGTGAGACTCTAACTATCTTGTCTTCAATTCTGTCAGAGACCTGAGAAGGAATAAATATTAACTAAGTTTATAGAATGTGTAGGCAAGCAGTTTTCAAAACTAGAGAAAAGGCAGATAAAGTTGGCTGCCTGGGCCCCCAAATTCCTCTATAATGTTGGAGCATCAATCTTCAGCCTTCTGGCCCAGTATGATTGACAGACTTTTTTGTGAAGTAGGAATTATAAAGAGTTTGTCTCCCCTTTCCTTGCAAGGTCGGCCAGTCAATTTCCCTTCATCCCGTTTGTCCATTTTAGACAGCATTCTGTCTTCAGTTGAAGCAAGGGCAGTTTCTTGCCCAGTGGCAGCTTGCCACATTTGAAACAAACTCCATGAGATTATTCGATGCTTATTATCTTCTTTGTGTAGAAAGAGAGTGCTGCCAGAAGCTGACATATATCAGTACTAAAAAAGCCTTTTAATAATAAAACATCTTTAAATGTCATATCTTGTAGATCTCTGATATTTTTGAAGATCACCTATCTAGCTATAGTATATGTGATTTGTCTGTTTCTAGCTATTCACTATCTGATTAACCTTGAAGACATCTACTAGGAGACTGAATATAACTTAACAACTAAACTAGTACCTATAAGACCATGCATTCAATTGACTGTTAATTTGTATTATTTATCATAAATAGTTTGTAGTAGCAGCTTATAAAACGAATTGGAACTTAATATTGCAATTTTAAGAATCACCTAAGTATGGTATCTCAAATAATAGTTGAAAACATGTTTATATATTATACTGTAGCAAAATATAACCTCAAATTTCCATCAATATACAAATACCTATACCTAGGTAACAAAATATAAGCTCAATTTTTTTGTATCAATATATAAAGATCTATACTAATATAAGATTTTTTGCTTGTTAATACTCTGGTCAAAAAGCAGATTCAATAATCACATTTTTTCTATTGTTGTTATATTTCACCTTTGTCTTTTCATCTCTTCTCATTCCTTTCCCCTTAATACTAGATAGGGGAGAAAAAAGAAAAAATTCTCTGAGCTTAACTTCCTATATTTTGTTTCCTCCCTGACCCGAGATCATTACAACTTGCAATCACCCTCCTTAACTGGTGACAAATATCTGTTACCAACCCAACAACTAAAAAAACCACACATCCTACCTTTTGCGAATGGGGTGTTGCTCTCTTAAAATTGCTTGTGGCTGATTTGGGGAATAGTTTTCTTGTCCAAGAAAATTTGGAAAATGGTCAAGTCTTAAGAAAACTAGCTGTAACAATTGCCATCTAGTCTATACGTGCTGAGGAAGTTCAGGGCTTAGTTGAAGTACTGACTGGACAGTCAATGATGCTAGACCAATTGGGGTCAGCAGCTTTCTTTGAAGCTGTTCTGGATGCAGCATTTTGAGGAAACAATTGAAGACATCTGAGGTACGATCAGGCAGAATAATGAAATAAATGTGCCTCAGTATCTCAAGATCCTTTTCAGCATCTTCAAGGTGAATCTTGTCATGGCTACTTTTTCAGTTGTTTTTCTCTCCGAACATATAAACTTTGAAAGATGCTATATATTTTTGCATAATCAGAAGTATGGACTGTGTGCATTGTGCACAAATCAATGAAAGATGATGTTTTTACTCTTTGTTTGAGCAAGTGAAAGACATATATCTTTGTTCATAAGTTGGTTAGAATTATATAACCAAACTGTAATATAAATTTTCATCTATGCCAATTGAAAGGATGGTATTACACATCCTGATTATTCCTCAACAAGGGATTACCTTGTCTGTCTCTTGTTGATATATAATTATTAGTTCAGTGTCAGCCTTTGCCACACCTTTTGGAGATTTCAGAGGCCGGGGCCTTCCTTATAGATTACCTCGAGAACATTGTTTCTAGGAACACTTTGGCCACAAACTCATTTGAAATGACTTATGCTTACTATAATTAAACAATCTGACATTTTGATTCTTTAAAAACATATAGAGATCAAGTTTCCTATTAAAGTTACATCTGTTTTTATATCCATCTTCAATCTCAATTCTATCCAACTGCAATTTTAACTTTGCTCTCTTATCATTTATAGTATTTTGCCAAAATTGTTTGTTTCTTGTTTTGGGATCTTTAGACTTTCCTGTTTTACAGATAATTTTGGAACAGCTAAAGACCAGTAGACAGGAAAGACTGCAAGCCTGCAATCAGAATACTCTGTTCCCATAACTGGCTGAAAGAAAACAGGAAAACAAGTCTACAGCACTCTTGACACACAGGCCTATAAGACTGTCTAGCCACTGTCAGAAATAGCAGAACAAGGTAACACCAGAGACAACCTGATGGCAAGAGGCAAGCGCAGGAACCCAAGCAACAGAAACCAAGACTACATGGCTTCATCAGAGCCCAATTCTCCCACCGAAGCAGACACTGAATATCCAAACACACCAGAAAAGCAAGATCTAGATTTAAAATCACATTTGATCATGATCCTGGAGGACATCAAGAAAGACATGAAGAACTCCCTTAGAGAAACACAGGAAAACCTAAATAAACAAGTAGAAGCCTATAGAGAGGAATCACAAAAATCCCTGAAAGAATTCCAGGAAAACACAATCAAACAGGAGAAGGAATTGAAAATAGAAATAGAAGCAGTAAAGAAAGCATAAAGGGAGACAACCTAGGATATAGAAAACCAAAGGAAGAGACAAGGAGCTGTAGATACAAGCATCACCAACAGAATACAAGAGATAGAGGAGAGAATCTCAGGAGCAGAAGATTCCACAGAAATTATTGACACAAATGTCAAAGATAATGTAAACACTCCTCCATTGTTGGTGGGATTGCAGACTGGTACAACCATTCTGAAAATCAGTCTGGAGGTTCCTCAGAAAATTGGACATTGCACTACCTGAGGACCCAGCTATCCCTCTCTTGGGCATATACCCAAAAGATTCTCCAACAATTAAAAAAGACACATGCTTCACTATGTTCATAGCAACCTTATTTATAATAGCCAGAAGCTGGAAAGAACCCAGCTGCCTTTCAACAGAGGAATGGATACAGAAAATGTGGTACATCTACACTGGAATACTACTCTGCTATCAAAAACAATGACTTTATGAAATTCATAGGCAAATGGATGGAACTGGAAAATATCATCCTGAGTGACGTAACCCAATCACAGAAAAACACACATGGTACACACTCATTGATAAGTGGGTATTAGCCCAAATGCTCGAATTACCCTAGATGCACAGAACACATGAAACTCAAGAAGGATGACCAAAATGCAAATGCTTCACTCCTTCTTTGAAAGGGGAACAATAATACCCTTGGGAGGGAATAGGGAAGCAAAGTTTAGAACAGAGGCTGAAGGAAGCCCATTCAGAGACTGCCCCACAAGTGGCCCATACATATACAGCCACCAAACTAGATAAGATGGATGAAGCAAAGAGGTGCAGGCTGACAGGAACCAGATGTAGATCTCTCCTGAGAGACACAGCCAGAATATGGCAAATACAGAGGCAAATGCTAGCAGCAAACCACTGAACTGAGAACGGGACCCCTGTTGAAGGAATCAGAGAAAGGACTGAAAGAGCTTGAAGGGGCTTGAGACCCCATATGAACAACAATGCCAAGCAACCAGAGCTTCCAGGGACTAAGCCACTACCTAAAGACTATACATGGACTGACCTTGGGCTCCAACCTCATAGGTAGCAATGAATATCCTAGTAAGATTACCAGTGGAAGGGGAAGCCCTTGGTCCTGCAAAGACTGAACCCCCAGTGAAGGTGATTGTTTGGGGGAGGGTGGCAATGGTGGGAGGACGGGGAGGGGAACACCCATAAAGAAGGGGAGGGGGAGGGGTTAGGGTGATGTTGGCCCGGAAACCGGGAAAGGGAATAACATTCGAAATGTAAGTAAGAAATACTCAAGTTAATAAAAAAATAATAATATCCTTTCTAATTAAAGTTTAAAACTTTATTCATTTGGCATAGTTCCATTAACTGTTTGTGACTAAAAATGCAATTATTTTCCACAGATATATTTCAGAGTAGGTGCATTATCAAATAGGGCTCCATAAACTTATTTTCTTTGATATTTTAAATGAATACCTCTTAAAAGGTGATTTTATATAATCAGAAATCTGTGAACATATCCTTTCCCTACAAATATATTATGTGAGTAATTTTATTTCTTTTTACCTTAAACTTGTTGAAAAAAATGTAATACTATTAATCTGACAAGAAGTAAAAATGCAATTAAATAAAACATAACTTTCTCAAATGGGTTTTAAATATTTTTTCAGTATGTTAAGATTGTGACTTTTCAAGACACCGATATTAAGACAGAAGAAAAACAGATTAATAATATTAAGTAAAGCATTTAGTATCACAAAAAACTGAAGAAAGTAAGTTTAAAAATAAAGTTTTAGACTGAAATTGAAATTAGCAATTTCACGTCCATTTACAATAATAAGTATATTGTGAAGTAAATTAGTCATTTTGTTACACACATGCACAACTGTTTTCTACGGTTTCTGGATAAATGTCAGAGCCAAATTTTATGTTGGATATAATTTGATATTATAATTTTAATAGAGTCTAGTTACAATAATCAATGAAAATTATGTGATGTGTATTTTATATCCAACAGGAAAAAGAAACAAGTCTTTGTCTGAAAAAATTATAATTACTTGGCTTTATTTTATTAATTTCCTTTTCTATTAAAAATTGAAAATGAGACCTCCTTTTCTTCTTGTAATGAAGAAACAAAGGCACCAATAATCAATTATATTAGACAATCACAAAGAGAAATACCAAGTAGTGGGAAGAAGCTTGTTTCATACTTGTGTAATAGCAAGAAATAAATCCTTCAATTTGTTCAACCATATTTCATGTTTTTAAAATTCAACTTGTAAATCGAAGATTGACTCTAAAGATTATCCTTTTCTGAATTTTTGAGTGAAGTCACTCTTTCAATTTAGACTGGTATACACAATTCTACTAGTAAGGAATCTGTTTAAAGCTATTTTAAAATCAATAACATTTAGTCTACTCAAAAAGGTCAGACTAATCAAACATAAGAGAAAAAAGTCTTGATTAAAGAGTTAGTCACTTTTTGCTGAGGACAGAAAGTTAAGAACTAATTTGCTATGACAAGATTCATGAAATCAAAATCCACCATTTCTGACTGAAGTTTCTAAAAGGAATAAAAACTTTGAAATAAAGCCTTGAATTTTTTTTGTAAAAACCTGAACAATCTTTCTAATAATATTATTTAAATTCAAGAATTGTCTACTGTTCTATCTATAAAGCAAAATAATTCAACAAATGATTATCTTATATAAAAGAATATTCAGATACAAAGTAACTGCATAGTAAGAGACAAACCTACATGGCATATTTTCATGAATCATGCAATATTATTTATTAAGACAACCATTTCTGTGATAAGTGAACTCAAGGCTGAGAGTAGTAAAGAAAAATAGATGAAAAACAAACTGGAAAATTAATTGAAAAGTCATTAAATCAAAATAAAAAGTGCCCTGCAACTGAAAACTCTCTTTGCCTAATGGAATAAAGACTAAACACATAGCTGAACTTTATTTTTTCTTTTAATTGGATATTTTTATTTACATTTCAAATGTTATTTCCTTTCCCAGTTTCCTGTCCAGTAACCCCTTATCCCATCCCCCTCCTCTTTCTTCTAAAAGGGTGTTCTCCTCCCCAACCATTACCCCCTTCCCACCTCCCCTCCCCCCGACATTCCCCTATACTGGGGGGGGGGCAGCCTTGGCAGGACCAAGTGCCTCTCCTCCTATGGATGCCTGACAATGCCATCCTCTGCTAGATATGCAGCTGGAGCCATGGGTCTCTCCATGTGTAGTCTTTGGATGGTGGTTTAGTCCCTGGGAGCTGTGGTTGGTTGGAATTGTGGTTCATATGGGGTTGCAAATCCCTTCAACTCCTTCAGTCCTTTTTCTAACTTCTCCAATGGGGACCCTGTTCTCAGTTCAATAGTTTGTTGCTATAGCTGGACTTTTAAAAGGAAAATTTTCATTGTATATCATTTTATAAGATTTGAATTGTATGCTACGTAACATCATTACCTATTAAAATATGTATTTTAAAAAGCCAAATTAATATGTAAATATATCAGTGCTATGATTCAATATATCTACAAATATTTTTTACTCCCCAAACATAAAGCTGTTAATCTTTATGACAGTCACTTTTATTTATCAAGGTAAGAAAAAAGGACAATAGACAAAAAATACCCCAATATAGAAGTGTTTCTGTGGCCTGTTCAGCCACTAATGGGAAATCTGCATCATATCTCCTTTCTGCAAAGCCTGAAAAACCATTTTGGAGGAAGGATTGGAAAGATTGTAAGAGCCAGAATTCTAGAACTGACTAAAAACATGCATCTTCTGGATATGGCAAGATTGCTGCACCCAGGAACACACAGCATTTGGGAGCTACTCAAGCTAGTGGACATTAAAGCTTGTTGTAACGTAGAAGCCCTAATCTTAGCAGAATAGCTGTTGTGAGTTGATTGCTTTGGAGTGGGGGAGACTCAGTTTTCTTTAAGGGTGTCACCACTGATCAGTCAGCTATACTCCAGTGAATGACACGGCACCTGGGCAGCACATATTGGAATCAGTGGGCTATAAAAAAATTAATAAAAAACCCACAAAGTTGGGGAATATTGGAGGGGGATCTGAAGTTGAGCTCAGGTTTGGAGAAGTTAGAGAGAAGAGATGAATAAGATCAAAATTTATTATATTCTTGAAAGTATAAAATTCTTGAAGCATTAGTAAAAATTTATCAAAAAAGAACATAGGACAACAGTCTGAATAGAAACATTACAACCATTAATGAAGTCAGTTAGAATTAGAATCATAATGATAAGAATTTCAACTCATGATTTATATTTTCTTCTTCCTCCCTGTTTATTTAGGCACTACGAGAGCCCCATGAGCAATGTATCTTTGTAATTCTGAAATGTCAAGTCAAGTGAGGAAGATAGATATCAAATGCATAATTCTAGACCTATATGAGATTGTAATTATAATGGAGAGGAAAAGAACATTTTGAGAAACAGGAACATCCTAGACACAGGAAAAAACATGTCTGAACACCTTACTTGAGGAAAGCAGAATTGTGGTATACTGTGCATGGTAAAACTGAAGGAATAGATGAAGTAGAGATTAGAGAAAATGTTATGCAAGACTTTATGCTCAAGGTCAAGAATTTAAACTTTTAGCCAGGTTTGGTTGTGTATGCCTTTAATCCCAGTAGTTGGGAATCAGAGGAACAATGATCTCTATGATGCTGAGTTGAGGACAGCTTGGTATATAGCCCGTTTTAGGTCAGCCAGGTCTACATAGTGAGACCTTGTCTCAAAGTAAGTTTTTGGGTTTTTATTCCCACTACAATGGAAAGCCACGGAAAAGGCTTTCAAAGGATAATGCCATGGGGCATATTAAATGTTATAAAGGTCACTGTGGCTGTTCATGGCTAAATTAATTAGAGCGGGCAAGTGTGGATGTGTAAGAACAATTAAAACCAACTTCAGTGTTCCTAATGAAATGCTGACAATAGCTAATATGTTCATTAGAGCTGTGAAGGAGATCAGTGAACAAGTTTGGAATGTATTGAGGAAGTACTGCCAACAGAACTTAACAATTCATTAGATGTAATGGGTCTAATGTGCATCCTGTTCTATTGGTTTCAGAATTGATAATTATAGGGAGGACTTGAAATTCCCTTTATTTAACCATCCAGATTATATACAAAACATTAAACCAATTTTGAGAGAGAGAGAGAGAGAGGAGAGAGAGAGAGAGAGAGAGAGAGAGAGAGAGAGAGAGAGAGAGAGAGAACGAGAACATAGTGGCAATCTTCTATTATCAAAGGACTACTTTTTAAAAGAAAATTAAAATACTAATAGGCAAATGTGGATGACTTGTTTTGTTGCCTTTAATTATTTGTATAGTTCAATGTACACCACGAAACACTACAGATAATTAAAACTTTGACACTGAATTTATTTTTTTAAATAAATAATCGTGATATATTATAGCTTGAGGACCAGTTGGAACTGGTTTCTCTGTACTTTACACCCAGGACTAACCCTTTACCATTGTGCCCTGGCAGTTGCTTTTTCTTTATTCCCTTGAGACTCTCTGCTTTGACTGTACAATGATAGACAGAAGCAGGTAGTTAAATGTTTTAATTTTTTGTTACTGTATAACAAAAACTTATAACACAACTCAAGACAGCAGAAGCTTTAGAACAAAGTTTCATTAGCACCTCTTTCTAAGTCATTAGGAATCTACAGTTGAAGCATCTATAACATGAAATAATTAACCTTCATTTTATACCTTAATCTCAATAATTCTTTGATAGTTCAGGTCCTATAGACAAATTAGTGAACTGCAAGTATACATGAAAGTATTATCATTCCTTCCTCCATGTTGAATATGAAAGGTCATTGCTATTATTCTATCTGCAAAATGTTGAGGGTCAGGGTACAGAAAGAGGAAGCCATGATATACAAAAGTTCTGGAAGAGATAATCTGTTGCTCCTTTTTCAAAGGGATCCATACTGATTAACAAAGGTAAGTGGCATCAGATTTGGACAGAACACCAGAATTGTCTTTCAATCATTGTGTGAAGGGTCACTTCCTTTCTAGGTAAGCCAGCTTGTGCATATCATTACCTTTCTCCTTTGTACATTTGCTGATTGGCTTTCTACAACCTGTCAGACCTGTTTCACCGTGTAGTTATGGATGACAGGAAAATACTTTCTATCCCATAGTTCTGGACATGGCTTTTGACCAAAGACATAGCTTTGGTAATTTATTTACTTTAAGGATTTGAGATAAGGAAGCATAATATAGTGCTGAAATTGTGCTACTTGCTGTATGACCATACTTCAGTTTTCTTCCTGAGATTTTGGTAGATTTCTAGACCCAAGTATTTCTCAGCCTTAGAGGTGAGATAATTTTCACCTTGTAGGAGGTATTGGCAACTGCCAAAGGATTATCTTTGATTGGTACAATTTTGGGAATAATACAGCCATTTAGCAGACTGAGACAGGGATGCTGAGTATCATATTGTATGATGCAACCTCTTACAGTCAAAAGTCATTTAGTCCAAAATGCCAATAATTAAAAGTTTAAAACATTGTCATCTAAGATCTCTCTTGGCTTTAATGCTTTAATAATCTTTTAAGCAAGACTCCCAAGTTATTGAAGTAATACAAGACATTCTTAAACTTGTTAAAATAGAATTTATTTGTATTATAAACATAAATATTAACACCTACCTTGAGATTTTCTTTGAAAATAGTGACTGTGATTTAGCAATTACCGGGAACTCCCACCGTATTGGCCTGTGAGCAGTTCTGTGGGGCTTTATTTAATGGCTAATTGATAATGGTTAGCCTAGATCACTATGCTCAGAACTACTTCTGGTACTACTGGTAATACCGGTTTGCATAACAAAAAAGTAGTGGAATGTAAGCCTGAGGGTAAGTCAGTAAGCACTGTTCTCACTCAGGTTTTGCCTCCAGATTCAGACTGTGAGTTTCTGCACCAATTTCTCTTGATGATAAACAGTAACCTACATTGTGAAACAAAGCTTTGCTATCCACGTTGCTTTCTGGTGCTTATCACAGCAACAGGAAGCAAATGCTGTAAGTCACTTCTCAGGTTTGTCTCTTAGGCACAAAAAACTAACATTAGGAAACGTCTCCATAACTCAAGCATCTTTTCTTTAAAATGTAATTGATGATCAACTTTACATTTTAAATGGATCATTTAGGAAAAAAAGTTCTTAGTATGGTGTCTGACACATAAGCAGCACTAAGTCAATATTAGTTATTCCCATAGTTAGACCTAAGGGGGAATTTTCATTAATTTTATTCCGCAGGATTTATTTACTCTAGCCATTCTGATTTATCGCTGTTCTATTTTTTGCTGATACCACTTTTTGTTATGGCATATAATCTTCCACCCGGATAAATTATGCTCACCTTTGAATCTCAAAGTCAATGGTCCCTGAAGGAGCCCTGTCCATTCCTGAGACACAGATATAACCATTCTATATATTAAGTCCCTAAAGACATCTATTCACAGCATACTTTAACATTGTCTATCACAGCTACCTGTTATCGCCTGAAAGTTGATCTCATCCAAATTTCTGTTTTGAAATCTCAATGGTAAACATTATAGTCTAAGGAGGTGGGTCTTTGAGAATTGATTGGGTCATGTAGGCAAAGCTGTCATGAAAAGTAATATTGTCTGTGGGGCGGCAGGCTGTGAAAGGTATCATGATTCCTGGTTGAGATAGGTTGAAGCCCTGGGGACCCTAAGGGACAGCATGAGATTCCTAATCTCCCAGGAGATCAGGCCCCTCCTGAATAGCTACAGCCCCCCACCCCCACCCCCACAGTCCCCTGTAGAGAGGTTTGAAATGGATCAGTCACCTTGGAGAACACTCCAAGCCTCTTCTCCACAGGTGAGGACGTGGTCACAGGTCATGTAGGCTCTAGACAGATCAGTCATGTAGAAGGGCCATGCCCCCAAATACGTAGATGAGATATTCCCAAACTCTCAGGCCAAACCAGTAGGAAGTACCTGCTGTCAGACACTGACCCATCCGAAACTGTATAAAAGGATCCTATTCAGAAGGATTAAAGGTGTGTAGGAATTATTCCATCTTCTGAGAGCTTCTGTCATAAAAGCTGTAAAACCACTGCTTGGGAAAGAGATCTGCTCTCATGAATTCGCTGCCAGAAGCTCCCCTGCACCCCTGGTCAGCTAGTCAGTCTCATGCTGGCTCAGTTCTGCTGACATTCTGTGGCTGCATGGAAACAGGCAGAGCATCACCAGCAGTGGAGGCCCATACCTGAGGTCTCTCCTCTTCACCTGAACCTGCACTCCTAGCCAGACCAAGAGATCTCTGTGGAAAGCCTCCAGCATGCAGGCCAACAATTGTCTATATAAGAGAGTCTCAGAAAAGATATTCCTCTTCTATATGAGGGCATAAAAAGAAAGGGCAGCTTCTGCATTAGAAACAGGGCTATAGATTGCTAGATTGACCAGTGCCTTAATCTAGCACTTACCAACCTTCAGAACTATACGAAATAAACTATTGCTATTTCCAAATCACACTGCTTGACAGACTAAGATACCATCAAACTATATTATCATTTATATGCCCATGAACACATGCACGAATGGACACACATTAGGCTCATATATTACCTATGTATATGTCACTTGCACCTTGAGCCCTCTATAAATTTGTAAACTACACCCAAGCTATGAACTCTTTTTACTCCAGCAATAAAGGAAAACATTGAATTTGTAAGCTGAAATTAAATTTTTATAAATGGATGCAAATTTGAATAGAAGAAAAGTCCCTTTTTGACAGGATAAAATGATTGATGAAAAGCAGTTCTCAGCAAGATCTATTTATAACCATTTCCAGGGTACTCTTGTTTCAAGTGTATAGAAAATGCCTGGATTCCAAAGAATTAATACAATACATTCTATTTTCATTCTGATATTTATAATATTAAAAATTTAAACAAAAGGAACAGCTGTTTATAATATCTGGCATATAAGTTTTCTTGCAATGATGACATCCTAGATGGTGAGTTTTACATATGAATAGTATTGCCAAATCTTATATTATATTAACAAGTTTAGTCTCATACTAGGAAGTTAAGCTAAAATGATAAGAAAATTGTTAGTTAGATAAGAGTTCTCAACAGTAATTCCTATACAATAAACATGGTTCATTTTATCCCCAACAAAAAAATGAGGAAAATAAGTTATTAGTATACATCTATATTACAGGTATTAAAAAGGTGATCAGTAATAAGATTTATGAATAGGACTACAATTATTCATGGGGCAATTAAAAATGACTCTCACTCACTGTATTAGTTATTTTTCTGTTGCTAATAAAAAATAATATGTCCTAAGGCAATTTAAGGAAGAAATAATTTATTCTAGACTATTGTTCCAGAAGTAGAGTCCCCTAATGGTAAGGAAAGCATGACAATAGGCAAGAGAAGTAAATAGAAGTACAAATAGAAAACTGAAAGTGAAATAGGAATGAGTAAAGGCTGTAAACTATCAAAGCCCACTCCCTGCAATACACTGCTTCTAGCTAGGATGCAGCATTTACTCAAACTGTGTTTTCTATACTTGAGCCTAGTGGGGGAACTTCTCATTCAATATACCACCCACACATTATCCGTAGCACATCAACCTAGCAAACATGACAAGATTCAGTTTAATTTACAATGGCGTCAGATTAACAAGGACAATGTTATAGTTTTTGCTTAAATTCCATGAAGACTTGACAGTTTAGCTTCCTCTACCATTTTGTCAACTGCTGGGAATCAGTTTCCTAATATCAAAAACAGGTTATTATGTACCCAAGGTAGACTTAACAGAAATATAAAGATTTGTTTCTCTTCTGAAGATATATGAACATAGAAATGAAAAGATAATTAGGCATAAATCCATAAATCCACAAGGAAAACAAGGCAAGAAAAACTAAACAGAAATGTATAAGCTATGTACATGTTTAATTAGTACTAAATATCAAATACCTTGTTTTAGTGTAGAATAAATGAAAGATATTATATTTACAGTTTTTTTTTCTAGAAGGAGTTTCTGGTCAGTAACTGTTGTTCTTGATTTCAAATGCTCTCTGATTCAAAATTTAGAAAGACAGCTTTATGGGAACATCATACTGAGTTTTAAAAGAAATATAATATTGAGTTAATTATGTTTAAATGGCTAATCTTTATTGTGAGAAAAACTCTGAGATTTTCATTTAAAATCATCCCTCTAATAAATAGCATGTTAAATTGGTTAGAAATACTAAATTAGTATTTTTATTTTTTTTTTAAAGAAAGATCCTTTGCCAGTAGTGGGATGGCTCAGTGGATAGGAATGTTTGTTACATAAGAATGGGGCCACGAGTTAGGATTCCCAGCACAGTAAGGTTCCAGGCATGAATGCACTCAATTACAATCACATTTTTGGGTTGGGACAAGACAGAAAGATTGCTGGAGCTTGCTGTCCATTTAATCTAGCAGATGAAAAATAGTTTCACTGAAAAGCCTTATGTCAAGGAACTAAGGTGGAGACCAGTACAAGTGTTAATGATGAACTTTTTTGACTTGGTGACTTCTTTATGATTAGTATTCTTCCCTGTTTATTCAAATATTTCAACTAATTCAAAACCCCAAATGACTTGGAATTACTGATATTCCACATAACTTACTTTATCCTTTTATGAAGATAGCCCTCATTACTCTTTAATTTCTAAACACAATGAGCAACCAGGATTTGAAAATCCCATGCTATGGACAAATACAATACCCTTTTGCTTCAAATCACATTTCATCATATGGCTACTTGATGTTCAAAACAGCAGCCTGAAATGCACTTAAGTGAGCTGGAAAACAGAAGTTCCTCAAACCCTCAGGAGTTAATGTAGAATGATAAGACAATGAAGGAAGAAAACTAAACAAAGTAAAACATCCTAAAATTTGCAAGGAAATCCCAAGTAAAAATATAAATATGTACAGCTCAAAACAATCACCAAGTATGTGTTTATTTTTAAAAAATGATTGTAAAAATATTTACTTTAATTAGCTTTTACTATCTTCTTACATAATATCGATTGTTTGAATATTTGATGATATTATTTGTAGTTACTAAACAGTGTCTTCTTTTCCCGCAAAGTTTGAAAAGAAAATGAAACAGAAAAAAAGGCATAGTCCTCTGTAGTAGATTAATATAGTAAGATATATTTATGAATGAGTTTGTTTGTATGTAAACTCATGTGTGAAAATATCCATAAGAATTTTAATGAAATTGCAGCGTTATGTTTTCAAATAAATAAAATAAATTAAAACATTTTGAAGTTTGAAAGATTGTGAAATGAAATGATATGTTTATATTCTAGCACTACTCTTAAGTGGTTTTGTACTTGGGGCATAATAGTAAATGTTTTAAACAATCCATTAACTATTCGGGAATAAAAACAAGATAATCTCAAAAACAGTGCAGTCTATGGTTGTTTGAATAAAAATAACCCCCATAGGATCATATATCTGACTGCTTGTTTGGTGGAACCCTGTGGGAAGATTACAGTGGGTTCCTTTGTTGGAGGATGTTTATATCTATGGGGCTTTGAGTTTTCAAAAGTTGATGCCATTCCCAAGTCTCCCCCCACTCCCTCCCTCCCATCTCTCTCTGCGGCATGCTTATAGATCAGAATGTAAGCTCTCAGCTACAGCTGTAGTGCTATGCCCGCATGCCTGCTGTCATGGTCCCTCCCATGATGGTCATAGAATTATAAGCTCCCAAAGTAAAATACTTCTTTTATCAAAGTTGCCTTGATTATGGTGTTTCTTCATGGAGACACAACTCAAACTTCATCAATAACCTACTGAGGGTAATATATCAGTTGGTTATTCAAGGAAGAGTATAATACATATCTTTACTTAAGGAAGAAAATAAAAACACTCAGAAATTAGCATGCTCTATCTTGCTTAATTGTTCCAATATTTGAAAAAGAAAATAATTTTTCTTTAACAGAAAATGATATCTGATTTCTTGCATTACCTCTTTAAAGGCATTAAAACACACACACACACACACACACACACACACACACACACACACACACACACACACACAGAGATGCACCCATACACACATGCTCGCACAAGTAAAACATCTAAGAAGCTATGCTCATGTTTCAGTTGCTAGAGAATCTACAGCCTTTTAACCTCGTTGAACTCAACCTATTTCTCACAAATGCTGCTCCCCTTTTATGATGGTCTTCTTATCATTGTTGCCTTCTTCCCAGTCAGTCATAATCAAACTAACTTCCTTTGATTTTTCTTCATTATCTTGACTATCTTTTTATCTGTGACACAATAGGATGGATACTTCTAATTGTTTCTGAAAGCTTATTGACCCAATATGTCACTTTCCAAATCTTACTCCTTTCCTAGAAAATGAGCTTTCCAATTGGTTGTCTGCTTGCTGATTCTTTTTGCTTCCACTTTGCTGTATTGTCTTAAGTAGGATTGCCTTACTAATTGGGTTATGCTTCTTCCTCTTTGTTTTAAAGATAAGTGGGCATATATATATAGAAGTGTACAAATGACTAATTTAGCTTCCTAAATTTTTATAACAGAATTTCTTTTCATCAATTAAGTTGTTTTTACTTTTGTTATAGCTGGTTTTAAAATTGCCCCATGCCCAAAGCCAGTCCTTTCTCCTTCATCCATGACTAGTGTTTGGTATCCCACTTCTCTGACATCATGGTGACAAACTCATATTTTCTGGAATTGTAAATCTGAAATTAGCTCTTTTTTCTATAAATTACATTGGTCATATAGATTTATTATAGCAATAAAATGTTACTAATTCATCAAGTCTGCTGGTTTGTATGGACTTCTAGTGCTCTAGAGATGCAACAAGGATCTATGAAGTAGGTTGGCTAGCTAGACTAGCTGAATCAGTGAGCTCCAAGTTCAGAGACAAATTGACTTAGTAAATTAAGTGGACAGAGATCTAGCAAGACTAAACTCCAACCTCTTGTTGGTGTATACAAAATAGACCAACACACACACACACACACACACACACACACACAGACACACACACAAACACACTCACATGCATACTTGTGCTCAAATATTTGAACATGCACTCGTATACCATATATACAAACATATAAGATATGTGTGTGTATAAATTTTCTGTTCATAGATGTTAAGAATATCCAAAATATCAGAGAATATTGATTCTCAACCTCCCTTAGAGATGCAGTAAATTAAAATTTGGGAGTTGGTAAAGAGATAAGGAGAACAAGGAAACTAGGTACATGTCTTTTTATCAAAACTCTCTAATAGTTTGTTATGATATGCCCTAGCATTTGGAGACAAATGCTTTTATGCCTCTAAGGAGCATGCCACCATGAGCTTATTCTGTTAGGGTCTTACCACTGCCAATGGTTTGGACTTCCATATTACATTACCAAGTATGTCTTTATTTGGAGAAAAAATA
This sequence comes from Rattus norvegicus, assembly GCF_021556685.1. NCBI lineage: Eukaryota > Metazoa > Chordata > Mammalia > Rodentia > Muridae > Rattus > Rattus norvegicus. Next base: position 59,531,994 of record NC_141554.1, read on the forward strand.
GTGAACTTAATTTATAATAATTAAAACAAATACATGTGCTAATTCAAAAGCTGACTATCAAATAGAATAGAAAATTGTACTCTCTACTCAAGGACTAGCTTGATTATTATTCTAATAAATTTTGTGACTTATAGTCTAATCTAAGAAATTATTCTTACAGAACTTAATGATGTCAGTTTCCATTTTGATTTCAATATTATATTACTGTGCTATGAATACAAATATTTTGAGTCTATTGGTTATTGGCATTTAGTCTGTAAATATGAGTCATTCTTCTTACATTTTTGCATTTCTGGTAATAGAACCCAGGGCCCAACACATGTCAATAAATCGTTCGTCTACTGAGCTACATGCTCTGTTCCTTTCTTTCTTTTTTATAATTGGTGTATGTATCCTGATACAATGGAGCCTTGAAACTAGTAAATGTCACAACATAGGAAACATTGCAAATAACTTTCTTAGGTTAATGCAGCACGCATTTGCATAACAAAGCACCTCTATTTCTATGTAAAGCTTATCAAATTCTTCACCATGAAAGTAGATTTACAAGCCATGGATAAGACCTACTCTAAATGTCATGAAATATCATGAGTCCAATTTAAATTATCAGTTAACATTAATTTTGATGAAATTGTTACAGGTTTTCTAAATGGGTAATTTACTAATTTCTACAGAGATTTTTATTTCAGATGCCCAAACAATCATTAGCTGGCCTTAAATTACTTGTCTATATATAGTCAGATAATTATATTCAGAAAAGAAAGTGTGCATCCTAAATTAACAAAGGCCATCTTTGTATATAGGGAATTAATAGTCACAGTAAATTGACAAGTCAATTATTAGTTTTATTTTGTCTATTTTAATCATGGAAATGAGAGCACTTGCTTTTGCTTGCTGTTTAAGTAGGGATTATAACTAGCTGCTTTTTAAGGAGTAAAAATGCTGATGAACTGACTGTTCTATCAGCTTTTTTCACATTAACTTTTGCAGCTCAAAAGACATTCTGTTCATGAACATTCTAAGTACTTCAATTTCCTAAGTGTCTTTAAAAGAATTTCATGCTTCAAGATCAGTGTAAGAAGAAAAGAGTCTGTTAAAATGTACTTGAGAGACCAGACATAAAAAAATTGGAATAAGAAACTAGAAGGCAATGATGAACAGAAGTAGATCTAAGAGACATGTAACGGAATAACAGGGGTGGGAGAGTGAAAAAAATCTGAGAAACTGTTGATCTAAATGCTCATGTCCTTTTTATCATTTTCCCTTCAAAATCTAGTCACCAAAATGGAATATTAGGAGGCAGAGCCATCAGAAAGTGATAAAGTCACAAGGGCCCCACATTTGCAAATAGGATTAATTCCCTTATAATCAAGGTCCCAGGGTGCTGCAGTTAGTTTATAATGCTGAAGGACACAGACAGAAGGCTATATCACTTGCAGGCTGCCATCACCATGCCTGGAGTCTACTGGTGCCTTGATTTTAGGCTTTCTAATACTCAGAATAATGAAAAATAAATTTCTATTGTTCATGAATTACCCTATATAAGATATCTCTCTTAACAACTCAAACTGGTTAAGATAGAAATATTTTAAGGTCAAGTTGGTGCTCAACTGATTAATTTATAGATATGCTATTTGATGAGCAACAGAATGTTTTAACAATGGAATAAAAAAAAGTCAAAATGACTGAGATTACTTTTTTTTTTTACTATTACACTTCAGCCTTAGATTTCAGAGGATGGATCACATTTGGCGCTCAACACCTGAAGTGAGAAGAAAACAACAACGAATACTCTCTTGTCTAGAAATGTGCTAAGAACTAGAGTACATAAACTTTGGGCAGTTTGTAACATGCAGGCATTATAGACACTGTAGGTTGTTAAAAAACAAAATAACACAACACATGAAATGCCTTGCAAATGTAAGATTCTTCTGAGTCAATGAGAAATTAGGGTCACTAATCAAGAAAAGCTGCATCTACAGATCCTGATTAAAGGACTCATTTAAATGATAGCTGACATTCAATCAGGGCTGAAACTGTAAAGAACAAAGTCATGTTTTCTCCTTAAGGAATAGGGAGTACAGAATCAACTGAGATGATAATATACATTCATTTTGAGGATGTATCTGCCCATTTATATCTTAATGTATTTACTTCTTACACTCTTAGGACTTAAACCTAGAGCCTCACTCATGCTAAACCACAAATTCAGCCTTTTTAGTTTGAGGATCAATTTCCTTCTCTCTCTGATGTCTGAGAAACATATGAACGCCCAGTTCATCTAGCATTCACTGAGGTTTAATACTCACTCATACACACAAATAAACCCCACACTATCGCTTACTCTTCTCACCTGCTGTACACTACAGAATAATGGAGGAAAGCACAATAAAACTGCTAGTATTTATTTTATTGCAATGAATGATTGAAGATTCTCCTTTATGGATGAGAGAGATGGATAGAGAACATCTCAGGAGTCTAGCTAGAGAAGCCTAGCAATAAATCAAGTCCAGATTGAACAGAGGAGGAAGGATCAGCTGGATATTGAAGGTCACAATAGAGCAGTAGGTTGACTTTGGAGATATAAATAAGGGTTAACAGAACAGTTGCATTTCACAGTTCAGCTAGGAAAGTGGTCAAGGGTTGAAAGTTAACTGGCACCTTGAGTTTAAGGGCACAGCTCTAAGGTTTAACCTAGTAAACACTACAGTTTTAGTGCCCTAAATGATAAATTGTTTTGCTGGCACCATTTGCTGCTTTGTGACTACATGTCTACCTCGTGTAAGAACTGGTTAAAACTGGATAGAAAAGGAATAGGGAGATATCAGACAGACGGACAGACAGAAAGACAAGACACAAGAGTTTACATAGGATTGTAATCTCTTCTAACTTAGTCAGCAGAGAGACTCTTAGTGGCAGGAGAATCATAGAGTTAAGGGCAACCTATGATACATGGTGAATTCCAATTTATTCTGAGTAATTTAGTGAAAATTTAGTGCCAGGAGAGGGAGAGGAAGAGGGAGAGGGAGAGGGAGAGGGAGAGGGGTAAGGGGTGAGGGGGTGAAGGAGAGAGAGAGAGAGAGAGAGAGAGAGAGAGAGAGAGAGAGAGAAGAGCAAGAATTAGAGGGGGATTGTGTGTGTGTGGGGTGTCTACTAGGGCTTGGTAATGATGTTTAATTCTGACTAGTGGTAATGTACCAAGGAGAAAAGGCATCACAGGGGTGACATTGAGGTATGCATTAAAATGTGTGTACACAAGAATAAGAAAGGTATACACATGTGATCTTGATTATAGACAGTATATGCAAATTTATAGATTGGTGAAGGTCATGGTCAGGTTAGGAATGGTTGAACAATAATGTGAGTTTAACAGGGCTGTTAGTGAAACTAAGAGAATAAAAAATTTGGTCTGATTATGGAAGGTCTTACTTTCATCTTCTAGATAGCAGGTAAGTACATGCTGTTCATAGTAGAGGTTTTGGTATTATTCCTATTTATAAAGAGGACATTCTTATTAAATCAAACTGCAAATCTCACAAATTAACTCTTATATTTTTGCTGAAAACCTCAAAGCTTACTATAAAGAATTTTTCATTTCTGTTGACTCAACCCTCTACCCAATTCCCACAGTAGGAATGGTGATGACCTTAAGTTCATAAAATCCACTACATTCAGGCTGTAATTGATAAGGGAAAGTTAGTCATTGGCTATCTTGGTACACCATTACAAGTAAATGAGGCAATGCAATTTCTCAAGTAAAGGGATTCAGGAGCAAAGATATATCCAGGGTGAAATTTTGTAGAGGAAAGTCTAGTAAAAGGCAGGCTTGGTAGTGCAGGCCTGTAATCCTAACCAGTTGGTAGGCTGAGGCAGGAAATCAAGTTCAGTGCCTGTCTGGGTTACAAACAAAGTTCAAGGACACACTCACTAGGTTAACGAGATTGTGTACCTCATAGGCAATTACTTTAATTCTGGATATGTATTTTTAAAATTAAATTTAAAACTGTCTTTTCGAATGGTCAACTAATGCTTCTACTTTTAAGTGTGTGACAATCACATAATCATAACACCGTTGCTACCAGATTCCTAAAAAAATGTTTTGACCATTGGATTTTACCACCATTGTCCCTATATCATCTGAAGAGATGTTTTCTCTTCATGATTATCTTCATTTCTTCCTCCAGCTCTTTGGTTCTGAGAGATAATTCTTATTACGCTATTTTGTCCATAGACCTTGTGAATAGATTTGTACCGTGCTCTAAACTGTGGCAGGATGGCTGACTTAGTAAGGGTTTGTATTCCTGTACAAATCATGACCAAGAAACAAGTTGGAGAGGAAAGGGTTTATTCAGCTTTCACTTCCACATTGCTGTTCATCACCAAAGGAATTCAAGACAGGAACTCACTCAGGGCAGGAACTTGGAGGCAGGAGCTGATGCAGAGGCAAGCAAAGGTGCTGCTTACTGAATTGCTTCCCCTGGCTTGCTCAACTGGCATTTTTATAGAATCCAGGACTACCAGCCCAGGGACAGCACTACTCACAATGGACTGCACCCTCCCCCTTGATCACTAATTGAGAAAATGCCTTACAGCTGGATCTCATGGAGACATTTCCTCAAGGGAGGATCCTTTCTCTGTGATAACTTCAGCTTTGCCAAGTTGACTCACAAAACCAGCCAGTACAATGGTGGATTCATATCCTATGATAGTCTTGGTGTACATTAATACTTTATATTCCTTTAAATATAGATCCACAAAGAAACTATATTATGTAAACACTGGATATTTTCCAATCACAGGATCGGGTACTCAATCCACTTGACTAAAACTATCAATATGTATGTGTTATTTGGCTTATATCCTTTTAAAGTGAATTTTAAGTCTCTTATATTGAACATATATATGTGTATATATTTACAGTCATATTAAAAATAATTTATATTTTATGATACACACATGGTATATATGTATATATAAAATGTGTATATGTAAAATTATATAAAACACATATATAAATTATACACATATATCCTACATGAGGAATTTAAATTTGTTTAATATGAATTTGTACATATACACACACATATATATATACATATATAATCTAGATCCCCATCTTTCATCACTCTATTATATCTGATCTCATCTTATTCACTTGTATAAAATTGACTGATTCATATGCTGTCACTCCCATATTACAGACAATGTACTTTCCTCCAAAAATTATAGTTAACAACTGAGAACGTGTTTGATTTGCAACTGACATTAAGTTTAGGGTTAACAAATGGCATACTACATTAGACAGTGAAATCAGAGGAGTGAAGGTCTGAATCTGAGACTCGTGTACCAAAATGGATGAAGTGCAGCAGTTGGGGAGATATCTGTCAATAAACTTCGTGCTATGGGAGTTCAATTCCTAGTATATACACTTTAAAATGAGCATGACAATGTTTTCTTGTAATTTTAGTTCTGGGAGGCAGAGGCAAGGCAGAGATATGGAGCTCAGAGGTCAACCACCCTACCCTACTTGGTTAACTCCCAGGTAGTGATACATCCTGTCTCAAACAAATGGTGGCTGGGACATTGATAATAACCCCTGACGTTGTGCTTTGGGTTCTACCCTTATACATGTACCCTTATACATGTATCTACCCTTATACATCTATATGCACATACAAAAGGAAGGAATACCAGAATTTATTGCTGGGAGAAACAAATGGTTTGTTTTCTATGAAAGAAAACTCACTCAAAATGCATCAAATGTCTATCTAGTTCTGTTCTCAAATTATGGAAGATAATATAGATTGCATCTAAATTAATTAATTAAGTAGATACTTAATATGAAAAAAGAGAGACCCTGTGATAACTATTGTTTCTTATCTCACTTATTTTCTGATGTAAGCCCAATACTCTTAACATCTATATACTTGCACAAAAATATAGGCATAAAGTACCTATTGAATCTATAGCTTACTTCAGATTCTATAGCAATTTGCCAAAAAATGTATCTATAAATCAATCTAGATATCCCTGAGGGATTTCAATCTTGAGTTAGACTTTCACATTCATGTTTCTTCCTATTATGTTGTTAGCTGACCTGTTCTTTCTTCACATCAGTTTACCTCTCTGCACAATAATAGTTCACCTTTTTAAAAATGATATTCTGCAGTAAGGAAAGAAGACAACATTATAGCCCTGCTTTCATTTTCCATGTGGTCAGCAATTCTCATGCTTTTGAAGTGATTTGTCACTTATGACCTGGACATCAGGACATTGATTGTAAAGTATCAGAACCTGTCACATTTCAAATTTAAATTACCCAGTAGAGTTTAGTAAAACCCTTCTGTTACCTCTTCCCTTAGGTACACCAAATTGCAAACCAACATTTACATACCCAACTATCTTCAGAAGCTCTAAATAAATACAACGAGAGATCACAGTGCCTAGTTTCAGTACAATGAAGTGAAAAATAATCCATTGATGAAGGCAGGAAGGAATGACTTATTCCTATCACCTCTAATCCATCTTGAAGCAGCCAACCTGGAATTCTACAGTGGGAAAAATGAAGGGAATTAAGTTCCCAGCCTTTTTATCTGAAATCTAATACCAATCCTATCTCAGGAAACCCTAGTACTGGACAAAAGGCAAGGAAAAGAATGAGAAGGGAAAGAAAAGAAGAGGAAGAGAGAGCAGTAGAAAGGAAGGGGAGGGAAGGTGAGGGAAGGTGGGAAGGTTGGGGATGGAGGAGAGCAGAGAAGAGTAGAATAAAAAAGACAAAGGCATAGCTATCCATTGAAAGTCGGTAAATAATGAAATTTTTAAATTAACCTTTTTCCTAAAATAGCTAATTTTTAGGCATAAAAAGTCTCAGTTCTCCTCTCTCTAGGTTACTGATAACTTGATTTACTCCTTTATTTCATTTTGTATACTAAAGAGCAACCAAAAGAAAGAAAACTCTGTTCTATTTCTCCTAAAATCCACAGCAGCAAGAATCTCTTTTGACTGAGCTTGTCTTTCATACTTAGTCATTGGTGTTTGCTCTGACACAATGTCATCACAAGCTGAAATAACACTAATACTTCTAATCAAAATATCATTTGTTTGATCTTTCAATATATAAGTCTATCACTTCCACTCTTTAGCTAAAAGGCTTAAGAAATCCCTTTGAATTGAAACCTATTTTTCTTAGCAAAGGAAGTCTTTATTAATCATTACAAATAGACATGCACAAAATTATATATATATATATATATATATAGTAATTTGTTGTGGAAAATTCTAAAGATAATATTAAAATTACTTATAACAGGTTGTGAATAATAATTAGAGTATTAGAGTATCTAGGAATAATATGATATAATTTTAGCTCAAATAATTTTGGTCAAAATAATACATTTTCCAGGAAGGATTTCAGGAAATCAATTAATTACAAAACCATAAATTTGCCAAGATAATGCCATTCTCATCTGTGAATGCATGTTCATCAGGACATTTTCTTTTAGGAAGGGAAACTAAAACATTTTCTGAATTTCTCCTAAAAATATCTCACAAGATATTTTTACTGAATATTTATAGCAATAATGACAGTTTTGCCTAGGACTGCAAGTACAATGTTTTTGGTGTTGGCTTGATGTGCTCAATTCATCTTTTTTTCCTGGAGAATAATATATATCATTTCCTTGGGCAGGCAGTGGTGGCACATGCCTTTAATCCCAGAGCTTGGGAGGGAGAGGCATGTCAACCTCTGAGTTCAACTTGTTCTACAGAGTGAGTTCCCGGACAGCCAGGACTAAACAAAGAAAACCTGTCTCAAAAAACCAAACACACACACACACACACACACACACACACACACACACACGGTTTATATATACACATATACACACATATACATGTATATAATATGTATATATGTTTATATATGTATATATATATATATATATATATATATATATATATATATATACCCTTAATATCTTCCTATTCAAAGAGCTGCTAACTTTTTGTAATTACAACTTTTAGCAGGGAAGTCCAAGGGAAGTTCTACTTCTGTTAAACTAGAAACTCATTTGTCTGTGAGTTTGAGGAGGTAATTGGTCAGAAGAAGGTGGGGAAGGAGATGACTGACTCCTTTAGAGTCCTATACAACTTCACAGCTTTCTCTTCTTCCCCACCAGAGGTGAAGTTACATTGCGATTTATTTCAAAACAGGTGAATTTTGAAAAACAAAACTCTACTAGATTTTTAATTTTTTTCTGTTATTCAATATTAAAAAAACTTTTTTGGACAATGTCTCTATTTACTTTCTTAATTATTTTATGTTTTTGTGTATTGATAATTTGCCTGCATGTATGTCTGTGTGAGAGTGTCAGATCCTCTGGAACTGAAGTTACAAACAGCACCTATGTGGGTGCTGGGAACTGTACCTGATCCTCTGGGATGGCAGCCAGTGCTCTTAACCTCTGAGTATCACATCAGCCCCTTAGTTTCTTATTATACATTATAAATTGCTGGAGTGTTTAGGTTTTAAAACTGTATGGTTACTCTACATAGGGAGTATATGTTTAAAAATATTTTTGATAATTTCGTTCATAAAGCTATAAGTTAAATCACATTACATAAATTTTTATATTAAAAATGGTAAAATGAGGTAATAAAATGATATAATGAAATAATGATATATGATATAATGATAATATGATATAATGATATAATGAAAAGAGCCATATAAATTTGTGAAAAATAAAAATACATTTTTCCTTTTAATAAAGAGTAATACGTTGGGTGAATATGTGTGTGATGGTTTGTATATGCATGGCCCAGGGAATGGCACTGTTGCGAGGTATGGCCTTGTTGGAGTAGGTGTGGTCTTGTGGGTGTCTGTTTTAATACCCATGTTTTTTCTTCCTTGGAGTCAGTATTCTGCTAGCAGTCTTCAGATGAAGATGTAGAACTCTCAGCTCCTCCTGCACCATGCCTGCCTGGATGCTGCCTTGTTCCTACCTTGATGATAATGGACTGAACCTCTGAACCTGTAAGCCAGTCCCAATTATATGTTCTTATAATAGTTGCCTTGGTCGTAGTTAACAGCAGTATAACCCTAACTAAGACAATGTGAAAGTGTTATTAGATACATATATAGAAGTTTCCCAAGGAAACCCTTAACTTAAGACAACTAATAACAATATATTCTAATAAAAAGTAATCAGAACTTTCACCTGGTTAAGACTATGGATCATAAACTGCATTGGGGCACTCTGTTGGTTTGCATTTCAACAAAATGGAAGTGAGTAATTGAGCAAAATGGCCTTCAACACACATAACCCATGAAAACAATGCAGTTTGACCTGATTAAATATGAGATGTTGTCATTATTTCAGCAGTAGAGTTTACAATATCACTTTTAAGTTAATCAAATTAGAAGAAAATACCATTGGTTATGAAACTAATGAATAAAGTTTACTACTCTCTATTAGGAGGGAGACAGTTTCCACATTTTTCTACTGACAGACTAAAAGGAATATTGGTGATGATGGGTAGGTGATCCTTTGTCCAGGACAATGGCACTTGCAGTTTTAAATCAGTGAACCCCATCTTATGATAGTGTAAAAATCTGCATTACCACAGAGAGAAGTAATGAATATGATTATTCAATTACAAAAGGATTCTCATATAAAATCATTCACCATAGAGTATCTTTAAATAGCATATTTCCCTTGTGAATATAAATCTTTCAGTGATCATTAGCTGCTTAAAAGTGACTGGGGGACAGAGACTCTTAAAACTGACATGTTAAGCCACTACTAATTAGAAATCAATCAAAAATGAAGGGAGCACTTCTTTGAAATGATGATGATTCAATTTACCCACAGATCAGTAGGAGCATACTTAGTTGGTAGAGTGAGGTTTGACTGGAATGCTAAGTGTTTTAACATTATACCATAAAATACTGGAATATTCGTTTCATAACCACATTCACGCACAAGTTATTTTTTTCATGGAGAGTCTGCATATAATTTAGTAGTTCTCATTTACTTAGCCAAAATTCAAGAGGAAATTTATGGATGAACATCTTTCGCTATATTCAAACTCTAAATGATGTGAGTCTTTTTATAGTCTCCCTTTTAATGGCCATCAGTCACATGGGGCATGCTTGCTCTTGTTCTGAAACCTTTTTCAATATTCTACACTATAATATCCTTTGATGGGTTTATTTCTCATAAATTGGCATTTACTTTGCAAATTCAGGAGCAGTTCTTGTTAACATAGGACACTCACTATATTTTTTCTTCTAGTGAACTTCAATAATTAGGAGTGATTTAGAAAGCTTCCTGATAGCAGTGATTCTCACAGGAAAAGAATGTTTTTACTTTTTTCAGTCAAACTGATATGACTAGCACAAAACCATTCATGAGAAGCTTGACAAGAAGAATGCTTTGATGCTTTGTTTATAAAATTAGTCTCAGTGTTTCTAGTCTTATGAAATACACCGGAATTCTATTCTTTTAGAATCATAATTTTAAACATACTTCATTTTCTTTTTGTTGCTCATATATAAACATTTTGTTGCACAGTGTCTAATAAACTTTTTTAAAATGTATGACTAGGGAACGTGTTATTATTTTATAACTATGTACCTGGTATATAGTAATATATAATATATATGTATATATACACATATATTGACAGAAATTATGATTAAGAAATAAAAAATGAAAGGTAAATCTATAGGCATATTTAATTGTAAAGATTTATATCCATGCGTTTTGTTAAGGGGAGATAGAACCTAATTTTGCAAAATAGTATCCAGCCTACAATGTAGCTTATATATGTTGCCATAGAATTGCATCCTGGAAAGTAGATAAGCATGAACAAACACTGGTGTTCAAAGGACATATCAATACTCTATCTATTGCATGAAAATATTTCTACACTTAAAACTTAACACTTATTGATGACTAATATATACCAGGAGATGATCTAATCCTTTCTTGCATTATCTTGAATACATTCCCACAATGATTGTAAAGATGCCCTGTTATTATAGTATCTATGTTTTAAAATTTTATTTATTAAACAAAATTCATACATGTATTCAATGTACCTTGGTCATATCCATCTCTCACTTACTACACCAAATCCTCCCAGGATCCTCCCCAGCTCACTGTAGGCAGTGACACCAGTGGGCTGATAGTCCTAATAGCTATCAGTAAAGCAGGTTGAGCAAGCCATGAGTAGCAAACTATGAGAAACAAGCCAGTAAACAACATCATTGCTCCATAAATTCAGTTCCTACCTCTAAGTTCCTACCCTGAATTTCTGTTTTGATTTCTCTTAGAAGGATAAATTGACCTTTTATTTTCCATGATGCTTTAAGTCATGGTGTCTTATCACAGCAGTAGAAACTATAACGAAGACAAAGATAAGGAATACATTGTCAGGCATTGCTGACCCACATGATTGCAAACCCGATCATGTGGTTTTGGGATGATGGTGGTGGCCTTTGGACTTTGGTCAGTGAGTTATTCTGTGGGAGCCTGGAAGATAAGGCTGTTGAGAGCAATGCAGATGATAGAAGCCTGACTTGTGAAATTTTCAGTGGAAGTAAAGACTATGTAGGCTTTTATATATTTCGAATTAATAATCTGTGGTTCTGGTCAGCTCAAACTATGACTAAGAAGAAACCAAGGTCACTAAAGTGAAAGTGTTGCTCTCTTATGTCTAACAAACTTTATTTGAGAAAGTACAGTTAGGCTAATGTTTATGTATTTGTCAAGTGGGAAAAAACATTATTTTTTTACAAAAATGGAGAATTTGGATGTTATTGTTTTTTCTGTATAGAAAGAAAAGCAAACACCCAGTCAGTGTTCCTTTCGATGGGAAGGAAAGTCATACTGGCATCATTTCACACTCTACTAATATATTATTAAAAATCGAAACAGTATACTAAGTCACTTTCAGATCTGCCCACCAAATGTAATACCTAAGCAATTATTTTTTTCTGAGGTATTGATATTAAATTTCCCAACTTCAGAAATGAAAGAATTTTTTTCCAGTTAATTACAGTAAAGTAGTAATCATAAAAAAATGGATTCTTTGATTCAAGAGAATAACAACAACTTTGCATACAGGCCTAAGAAACCTATAAAATCGAACTATTTTTCACTCCATAAGATAATTTTCTATAGTGTTTTATTTGAATTAAAACTAAACTATGTATTTTAATAAATATATTTCATATACCATATATAATAACATTTTTACAACATATAAAACACAGCAGTAAAGCATATTTCAACAATTAACTATATTAACAACCCAGTAAACTGAGATATGATTTCCATGACAAGAAATTTTTCCTACAAAATTATTGACTGGGAACTGTTATATATATTTTAGTCACTTTCTTTGAATTTCCCACAATTTAAAGTTTTGCACATTATAATAGAGTTAAACTAAGAAAGTAGTACCAATGTATAGTAGCGTAAAAACTTTATATATGTATGTGTCCATTTACCAAGAGTTTTGTACAAATCTAAGCTTTTTTGTCAATTGTTTTCCTTTATGTATTAACATCTGGAAAGCCCTTGTTACATAGTCAAAAGCAAAAATATTTGCTTTTAAATACAGTTACTGTTAAAGTGAAGTTACTAAAGATAAATTAGAGTAGGTCTGGGCAGGTTCTTTAGCTCAAGCTCCTCATCACATTGTCTTGTAGGAATATTGGAGGTGGAAGCCTTTTGTACTAGTCAAATCTGAGATGTAAATATAACGTTGCACACTATGTCAAAGCTAAGTTTGATTCCTACTCACTGAATCTCTAGTAACAATAGCAGACGCTATACTTTACTCTCAAAGCTTCAAAGAACGGGTTCCTGGCCATGCAGACAGGACAGATCATTGAGCAGCAGAGCTCAAGCTCAGCAAGTCAAGTGTACCTATTGATTCCTTGGACTACAACAGTCTGAGCTGGCTTCAGTTCCTGGATTGACCTTTCCAGTTCTAGAGTGTGGCCTCTAGGCTTCTTGCCCCTCTCCCTGAAAAATCTCTGTCCATATGTTTATGTGATTTAAAAAAGACAACTTTTTTTTAACATTTAGAAATAGCATACAGAGGCCAATTGAAGCAGAAATTCCAGGCTGGCATCATACATTTATTGCAATTCAAACCTATTCTTTTGCATATTTTATATGAATTTACCTAACATTTTGTCACTTTTCTTCCTAGGTTCTCTGGGTTTTGCTGCCGTTTGTTTCCTCAGTGACAACGTTTAAATTATTCATACCAGAAATTTCTTATTCGAGAAGGTGAAGTAATTAGAGCAGGACACATAGGGCCTCAGAGAGGCATGGTGAGTATGAGAACTGAATGTGGAGATGAGAGGAAATCCTCTGAATGAAATAGCTGTATGCCATCTTCTTCTTAGTGTATGTGTCTGTGTACGTGAGAGAGGGAGTAGAGTTTAGGTGTGGTATAAACACACCAATATGTGCAATTGCTAGTGCAAATGTGACTTTATGAAAAAGATGCCAAGTGTCTTGCTTTATGACTCTTCAAGTTGTTGCACAGAGACAGGATCTCTCACTGAACCTGAGCTGAGCTGTCTTCCAGCAAGGCCCAATGACTCCCTTGTCTCTCAGCTCCTAACAATCGCATAGATATTACCACACGTGCTTCTTCTCTGGCTGCTGAGGATTTCAACTCAGATGCTCATGATTACTCAACAGCTGCTGTTCCTCACAGGCAGATCTCAATATTTAGTTACCAGAGCTGATTGGATATATATTGGCTTCACCCAGAACATGAAAATTAGATGATCAAACACATAGCTGCACAGCTTTGTATAGCTCTAGATACGTTTCTAATACCACGGTCAAGACCTTTCTTATCAGCTTTTTAACCACTGACCTAAAAAACAAGGCCATATTTCAATTTGCAGTTTGAGACTGAAACGTGAACTGATGGCCAATTATATTTTCTTGGAGGTGGAGAAACTTCATTTGAGAGAGAGAGAGAGAGAGAGAGAGAGAGAGAGAGAGAGAGAGAGAGAGAGAGCGCTCATGACTAAAACCGGTTACATAGCTCCTAATACTACTCAATGATACTTCGCTTAGCCCCTGTTCATAGGATCTGAATGTCATATATTCAGACTTTTGAGACTGATAGCTTTCCTAATGAAGAATGGGCAAAATTAAAATCTTTACATAAATGAAAAGTCAAGTTGAAACGTTAAAAATTGGTACTCTTAGCTGTCTAGGATCCTTCAATAATACTTTTCAATTTCATTCCTTTTCTTTCAAAGGTTTACTAAGTACCCAAACATGATATAGGCAGAACCAGGTAACCCAGGCACACCTGAAACTCACACTCCTTTTACTTCCACCTCCAGAATGCTAAAATTTGAGGCATTGATGCCACCCATATCCCTTTTGGATAAGTTATTCGACCATTAGCAGTAAAAGGAAGATAGTTCTTTCAAATAAACTGTTACTCAAAGAGCCAAGCAGTTTCTATGTTCCTCCCTTTAGTAAATTATTTATGTGCTGAAAACAGGAATCAGAAAATATTATGAAATATTGAATAAAATAATCAAAATTTCTGATTGAGGCCTTTAGTTCAATTGGTGGTTCAATAAAGCTCACGTTTCTTAGATTAGTGTCAATAAAGGAGTTAGTACTTTGTTAAAAGGTATTTCCATGTTTCTTCAAATGAATGCATAGAAAACCATTCCCCATTGCATAAGACCTTTTCAACTCAGTTTGATGTGGTTGGTTAGCTTTTATGAGTTCATTTAAGAAAAAGCAATATTAAAAAAAAAGCCTAACAAATTATTCCAATTTTGAATCGTAAGCGGTAAAGACCAATTTCATTCATTCAAAATTATGGATAATGAAAGGAAACCAACAGACAAGCATCAACCATAAATTTTTTAATGGTGTTGTCTACTTAATACTTACAATTAGAGACTTAAGATTGCATTTCGTTATATTTACTACAACTATCTGCTACTATCAGTCCTCTTTCTTCTTGTTCCAAGAATTTTATATAACTCCCGAAATACTCATTTCTAGATGTGATTGTAAGATGTGATCAAGCATGGTAATTCATAAGAATTTTATATTTTAAGATGTATTTCTAAAATAACAATAAAGTATAATATATTAAGTACACAAAAGATACAAATTTAGTTTATTTGCTTTATTTATGACATTATGTTATGCTATTTAGTCTTTCATCTCAAAATAAACATCATATTACTTGTATGATAACATTAGTCCAGAAGGCTCAGATTTGCTATCAAAGCAGCATATTTACTTCCTTACCTGTATGTACCCTGCATATGTTTATCCTTTAAGTTACTAAGTAAAGCATTTCTGGTATTAGAAATTCAATGGTTCCCAAACCATCACTACATCTTTGTGCAGCCTAAAGTGTGGCTGTTACTAGTAAAGGTCATCACATTTTTAATCTTTGTTTAAAAAAATTGATTCACACTTTTTTTTCTAAATTTAGACTTAAGAATTAGTAGCTACATGGACAATAGATCCTTATTGGTTGTAAAAATTAAGTGCATTTTCATTCTTGAATGATTAATGTAAGAAGTTCCTTAACAGAATGAATGTATATGTATCGAAATATATGTTTGAAAATCTTTTAACTTAGTTAATAAAAGCAAATACATTTCTAAAAATCTTTGTTCTATGTATGTCATCTATTTCTCTATCTTTATAGATCATTTGAAATAAATTTAAAATGTAAGAAAATATAATATAGTATATATATTTTGATTAAGAGATTTGATACAACTGTATGCACCCAAATGAGACAAAAATCTCATACTTAATATGTTTAATATAAACATATTAAAATTCTAATTAGTATAGAATTTAATATTTATAGCAAATGTATTGTGTTCATGATCTCATGTCCAAATATCCTAGTTTATTTATCAAAGATGACTTGCTTACATTTTGGTAATATATTATGAAAAATGTAATTAGCATAATAAGACTTTCTTTTGGTATATTCACTACAACAAACTACTATGATGAACCTTTTTCTTTTGATTCAAGATTTTTCAAATTTTACCCAATTCCTTAGAAATACATGTTTGCAGAACTTACTGCAAGGTGTATACAAACATGAGCATTCATGAGAATTCAGCAGTATATTTCTAAATTATCAATAAGCAGCACTAGGAATCAAATCTCAGGTCTTGTACTACCAAACAAATACTCTACCACAGAGGTATATCTCTTATTTAGATTACATTTTAACGTGTTTTTAAAATAATACTGACATTTATTTTGATGAACTTGCACCCTTTTCTCAATTTCAAAAATTGTAGTTTAATGTATTAGGGAGTATTTTATGTCAAACACTTCCATACTATTTTAAAACCAATTCAAACATTACAGTTTGATGCTATAATATGCTATAATAATATCATTAAAATCTTAAGCTTATCTTCTTACCAACAATTGTTAAATATGATATGCATCATTTGGTTCCAAAGAATATGTTTCAGGGAACAATGTTTACAGTTTATAGTATAACTGTCATTTAGGCTTATTTAGCTATTGAAATATACTGGAGAAAGGCGCTTTAAGTAGAATTGAAAAATTACTCACCTAGTTGAGTCTCCTGAATTGTCAGTTTACTTTCCATGGGATACAAAAGTTTAGGTGGCTTATCAGTCAGAGGAGCTGAAAAAAAAAAAAACAAAATAATAACACAAAGACTTACAGTTATGATGCATGAATGAAAGAACACAGTTAAATTTCTCAAACATTTTTGAAAGTAATGAGATTCTTCTTCTATGAAATAACTTCAAGCAAATCAAAAGATGTATTTTACAAGAGTAAAACTAAAGCATCCAAATTGATACTCACATGACACTGTGAGTTAGAGAATCACGATTAGTCAGTCCTTTAGAACTTACGACCACGTTTTCTAAATTGTACTTTGCGTTTTCTTTGGAAGGAGTGTTTTATACTTTGTGTTGTGTGAAAGCTAAATGAAGACCTGAGAGAAGAGGTAAGACCACTACTTCTGCTCCTAGGGACCACCCTGGAGCCCCCAGGACACCTGGGCCCAGAATTGACCAGGTCCCAGAGCTCTCCCCAGATCCTGTGGGGAGAAAGCTGGACTCTCAAAAGTGTGGACAATCCTGAGAGCTCAGGGGAGACCACCACTTCTGCTCATATTCCTGTCCCAAGAGCAACTTGCCTGGAGCTGTCTGGACACAGGAACCTAGGAGCAGACTGAAACAGGTTCCTTCTGGTTTCCACCTGTGCCTGGAGCTGACCCTGTGACTCAGCTCTCTGTACCCAGATCCCACTGTGAAAAAACTGGTCTCCAGGAGCACTGACACACACAGACTTGTAGGAGTGTCAAGCTACTGTCATAGACAGCAAGACCAACTAACACCAAAGAAAACCAGATGGTGAAAGGCAAGTGCAGGAACTTAAGAAACAGAAACCAAGACTACTTGGCATCATCAGAGCTCAGTTATCCCACCAAAGCAAATACTGGATATCCAAACTTACTGGAAAAGCAAGATTTACATTTAAAATCACACCTCACGATGAGGATAGAGGACTTTAAGAAGCACATAAATAACTCCCTTAAAGAAATACAGGACAACACAGGTAGACAAGTAGAAGCCCTTAAAGAGGAAACACAAAAATCCCTTAAAAAATTATAGGAAAATACAACTAAACAGGTGAAGGAATTGAACAAAACCACACATGATTTAACAATGGAAATAGAAACAATAAAGAAATCACAAATGGAGACAACTCTGAAGATAGAAAATCTAGGAAAGAGATCAGGAATCATAGATTCAAGCATCACTAACAGAATACAAGACATAGAAGAGAGAATATCAGGGGCAGAAGATACCATAGGAAACATTGACACAACCATCAAAGAAAGTGTAAAATGAAAAAAGGTCCTAACCTAAAACATCTTGAAAATCCAGGACACAATGAGAAGATCAAACCTAAGAATAATAGGTATAGAAGAGAGTGAAGACTCGCAAATTAAAGGACCAGTAAATATCTTCAACAAAATTATAGAAAAAACAGCCCTAACCTAAAGAAAGAGATGCCCATAAACATACAAGAAACGTACAGAACTCCAAATAGAAAAGACCAGAAAAGAAATTCATCATGTCACATAATAGTCAAAACAGTAAATGCACAAAACAAACAAATAATATTAAAAGCAGTAAGGGAAAATGCAAAGTAACATATAAAGGCAGACCTATTAGAGTTACATCAGACTTCTCACCAGAGACTGTGAAAACTAGATGATCCTTGGCAGATGTCATACAGTCCCTAAGAGAACACAAATGCCAGCCCAGGCTACTATATCCAGCAAAACTGTCAAGCAATATAGATGGAGAAACCAAGATATTCTATGACAAAATGAAATTTACACAATATCTTTCTATAAATCCAGCCCTACAAAGAATAATAAATGGAAACCCCAACATAAATAAAGAAACTATACCCTAGAAAAAGCAATAAAGTGATCTTCCTGCAACAAACCAAAAAGTTAGCCACACAAACCTAATTTCACCTCTAACCACAATAATACAGGAAATAACAATCACTGTTCCTTAATATCTCTTAACATCAATGGACTCAATTCCTCAATAAAATGACATAGAGTAACAAACTGGAAAAATAAAGAGGACCCAGCATTCTGCTGCGTACAGGAAGCATTCTGCTGCTTATAGGAAACATATCTCAGTGACAAAGACAGACACTACCTCAGAGTAAAAGGCTGGAAAACAATTTTCCATGCAATTATCCCAAGAAACAAGCTGGAGTAGCCATTCTAATATGCAATAAACTTTCAACCTAAGGCTACCAAAAAATAGGGAAAGACACTTCATATTCGTCTAGGGAAAAATCCAAAAAGATGAACTCTCAATTCTGAATATCTATGGTCCAAATGTAAGGGCAACTAAATTTATAAAAGAAATCTTACTAAAGTTCAAAGCACACATTACTCTTCAAACAATAATAGTGGGAGAATTCAATACCATACTCTCAGAAAAGGACAGATCAGGGAAACAGAAACTAAACAGAGACACAGAGAAACTAACAGAAGTTATGAACCAAATGAATTTAACAGATATCTATAGAATATTTCATCCTAAAACAAAAGAATGAAAAGAATTTCTTCTCAGCACCTCATGGTTTCTTCTCGAAACTAGTCATATAATTGGTCACAAAACAGGCCTCAGCCAATATAAAAAGAGTCAAATAATCTCATGCATCCCATCATATCACCATGGACTAAGTCTGGGTTTCAATAACAAGAAAAACGACAGAAAGCCCACATACACATGGAAGTTGAACAACGTTCTACTCAATGATAACTTAGTCAAGGAAGAAACAAAGAAAGAAGTTAAAGACTTTTTCGATTTTAATGAAAATGAAGGCACAACATGTACACACTTATGGGACACAATGAAAGCAGTGTTTAGTGGAAAACTCATAGCTCTGACAAACTCATAGCCTCCAAAACAAAACAAAACAAAACAAAACAAAACAAAACAAAACAAAACAAAACATAGCAACCCTCCCAAACCAAAAACCAACCAACCAAACAAACAAAAACCTGGAGAGAGCATACACTAGCAGCTTGACAGCACCCCTAAAAGCTCTAGAACAAAAGGAAGTAAGTACACCCAAAAGGAGTAGATGGCAGGAAATAATCAATCTCAGAGCTGAAATCAACCATGTAGAAACAAAAAGACCTATACAAAGAATCAACAAAAACAGGAGCTGGTACTTTGAGAAAAATCAACAAGATAGATAAACTCTTAGCCAGACTAACCAGAGGACACAGAGACAGTATGCAAACTAACAAAATCACAAGTGAAAAGTGAGACATAAGAACAGAAACTGAGGAAATACAAAAAATATCAGATCCTACTACAAAAGCCTATATTTGACAAAACTAGAAAATCTGGATGAAATGGACAATTTTCTACATAGATACCAAGTACCAAAGTTACATCAGGATAAGATAAACCATTTAAACAGTCCCATAACTCCTAAAGAAATAGAAGTAATTATTATAAGTCTCTGAATTTAAAAAAAAAGCCAGGATCAGATGGGTTTAGTGGAAAATTCTTCATAGAAAACCTAATACCAATATTGTCAAATCTATTCCGTAAAATAGAAACAGAAGGAATACTACTACCCAATTCTTTTTATGAAGCCACAATTACGTTTATACCTAAGCCACACAAAGACCCAACAAAGAAGGCCTTCAGAACAATTTCTCTTATGAATATTGACTCAAAAATACTCAATATAATTCTCACAAACTGAATCCAAGAACACATCCAAACAATCATCCATCATGATCAAGTATACTTCATTTCAGGGAGGCAGGGGTGGTTCAATATACAGAAATTCATCAGTGTAATCCACTTAAACAAAATCAACTAAAAAAAAACCCATATGATTATCTCATTCAATGCTGAGAAATCATTTGATAAAATTCAACATGACTTCATGTTAAAAGCCTTGGAAAGATTAGGAATTCAAGGCCTATACCTAAACATATTAAAAGTAATATACAAGCCAGTAGCCAACATCAAATGAAATGGAGAGAAACTTGAAGCAATCCCACTAAAATCAGAAACTAGACAAGGCTGCCCATTCTGTCCTTACCTATTCATTATAGTACTTGAAATCCTGTCCATAGCAATCAGACAAAAAAAGGAGGTGAAAGGGATACAAATTGAGGGGAATGAATTCAAAATTTTACTACTT